>NC_052536.1:32351554-32651554 GCF_016699485.2 Gallus gallus | reverse complement strand
GAACACTGTTAGACTACTCAGTATCCAAGGATGAGTAAAATAAACAGCATTTAGTATTCAAGTCATGTTTTGATAACTTGCCAAGTGTTTTAGCAATAGATTGTACAAATACTTTAAAATGCAGAAATCCACAATAATATATACACAGAGTACAGAATTCAAAGTAGCTGACTGGGTACCTCCTTAGATTAGTTTTAAGGGTCTCTCCATCGCGGCAGAAAGAAGGCATTTCTGATGTAGTATAGCAACATTAAAGAGCAGTCTTATTGTTATAGAGAAACCTAAAGCTTCTGAATTCTTTATTTTACTGCAGGGAGAACAGTTTTACCCTAAGAAGAACAGCAATTGTGGAAAAGAATCTACGTGTGCAGCATTTCAAACTTAGATCAAAGAGTAAATTTATATGTTGCACTTGTTTATCTCTAGATTGCACTATAAGACTTTGTTTCAAAAGTCACCTCCTCACATGCTGAACACAGCTATAGATGCAGGAGTGGAAGTGAGTCACCTTGACCTCTCAGTATCCTTTCTGATATATATGTGGTTCAAACACTGGGAGGGTACAACTGCATATGCCAAAAATTGGAACAGAGTTGCTTGCACTTATGACTGATCTTCACCTTGTAAACTCATGAGATAGATCTGTAGTTTGCTCTGAAAGTAATGCCTCCTAATTTTTTCCATGCAAACTACAGCAGATACAAAGATATCTGTTCTCCCTGAGCAGAAATGATAACAGCACAGCAAACAGTCTTCTGGGGAATGTAGTCCTTCTTCTCTTCTGGGACAGGTACCCAGAACGGGAACATTAACACTTTAACTCCCAGTGCACTACATGACATTATGATGTGGAATACTGATAACCAAAAATCATAAAACCATGACACATTTTCACCAGTGATGAACAACAGCTGGCGTGCTGTGCTTGTAGAAATCTGCACCAGTAGAGGTAACCCACTGCCACCACTCCTGAAACGCACCATCCACCATCTCATTGTGTTCACATCCACTAGTTGTCTCCATAAACATTCATCAAGTATCAATGAAAGTCCATGTGTCCAATTTTTTCAGGATGGAGGAATTCAGTGACACAACTTTGCTTAATAGTGACTTCCATGTCAGACTGACCATCTGCTGCCATCTATCAAATGGTAACAAAATGTAATGGAACATTGTTGGGAAGGTTCAACCTGTTCTGGAATACTACCACCATACACCTTTGATGCTGTGGGCCTAAATGGTACAATGGGAGGCATTATTTTTGGAGAAGCCCTCATGCTTTTATTCATATACTAAATTCAGTCATTGAGGGAAGCAAGCATAAACTTAATTACGTTCTGTGTGAGTTTAATACATTTAATCTGGAGAATATATAATAACGCTCATTTTGTCTATAAGAAGCTATATAGTCACTATGGAAGTACAGCCACCTTTGGGATTCATTGTAACAGCTGTTTAGCTGTATTGCAAAGAAGATATTTTTTTTTCTTATTCACAGAAGTAAAGCTATCTCTCCAATCTACTAGAAACATCAGAACAAACTTTTTGTTAACTGAATATAATATTCCTCCTTGACTGCATGAATTTCAGTATATGGAAAATTTGAGATTCCCACTGACTACTGAATTTCCATAAGCATTTATATCTTTGCCATGTTTTTCTCAAAGAACAAATAACCAAATTTAATTTAAATATATGTATAATATTAATATTTGTCCCATCGTAGGTTATTATTTTTAATACTTGAGCTGGTATAACAGATACTGTCATGCTGATAAATATTGTTATAATTTATTAGTAAATATATTACTTTGAATTTTGATCCATTTTAACTCAAAAAACAACTAAACCAAACAGAAAGCATCCACTCCCAAAAATGAATTTCAAAAAACCTGTTTAAAACCAGTGCATAAATCAGTATTTGCAGATTAAGGCTACTTTTAGGCTGAGTTTGAAAAGATTAGGAACATTTACTTTCATACAATGATTTATTTTTATTATTATTATTTTTTTAAGTTGTGGTAATTTTATAAGGTCTTCTAATTTTAGGTATTCTTGAAAATCTGAAAGCTGTGCAAGATTACGAAATCTTGCTAATTCAGTCTCGCTAAATGGACCATCTGAAATTATGTTCTTTCTTTTCTTCCTGCTTGTATTCCAAGAATTATTAGGAAAGGATATATAAAACTGTATACATAGTATGTGTATGTCATTTAAACAAATGAAAGAATGTCTAACAGTAATATCCCTTACGAACAAATAAGATATATAGAATTAAAGTGGTAATTCAGACAAAACACATGTGAACATTGATGACTATTACTTCTCACTCTTTTCTTCCAATCAGTACAGATCGTTTTCCTGAATTTCTTATGAGATTAAATTGCATTACTGAATTCAAAGTTCTCTCAAAATATTCCTAAGGAAGTAAAAATCAGTTGGAAAAACAAAACTCCAACCACCACCACCACCAAACAAACAAAAAAAAAACCAATCCAATTCTATAAAATCTTCAAATGGGATTTAGTTACAGAAACTAGCATTTTGTGTTGAACCACTAATGTACTCCTATAGTAGCAAGGTCTTTTGGTATTTAATTGTTTTTGTTTGTTTTATGATTTTGTTGCTGTTTTTACAGTGATGATAAATACAGATAGAGTCAAGTTTCTCTAATGAGATCCCTCTCAACTGTTATGAAACAGATGTCTAATGAAGTGAAAATTCTCATAAATATTAAGCCAAGAAGGAACTGTTCAGAGATGAAATACAATTCGATTTTTGAAAGCTAATTAGAGTCTTAGATTCCATTTATTACCGATTGTTAGGAGTGAGGGACCTAAACCTTTCCAGATCTTTTCTTGAACTTCTTAATATATTTTAATTTAAAAAAATAAATTAACAAAATCATATATTTTTCAATTAGCTACCAAATGGAAGTATACAAAACATTATTATATCCTCAGATCTATTCTAATACCTCAGGCAAAAATATCTCTGAATTCACCTGTGGCAGCCAAAGAATGATAGTGAGAAATGTTCTTATTAAGCTTCCTCAAGATAGCTGTAAAATATTGCTAGTCTAAAAGGAACCATAGGAATAATAATAAGTTAGAGTAATACTTAGAGTTGTTGTATTATTTATTATTATTCTCTTATTTTAAAAATAATATTATAAATTTAGAAAAGGAAATTTTATTCAGCAATGACATATCAAAATGGGTCCCAGACCTTCTTTTTCCAAAAACACAAGAGAGACTACTTTCTTCTTCAGCAGACCTAACTGCCCTGGATTCAAAATGCTATCTCCTTTCTTCATAACAGTTATTTTTATTAGTCCCCATTTAAACTACAGAGTAAAAAAAAAAATAAATAAATTTGATTCAACTGTTTATTCCATCAGTGCAATAATTAACTAAGCAATAATTGCAAGGCCCCAGGCTCTTTCTGATAAACTCACTCATTATAGATAGAGCCTACACATACAAATAGTGGTGGAGAGAATTTGTGTAGCTTTTATTTGCTACTGGTATGAAAACAAATGTGCTGAAGATTCATTTGAAAAGCTCAGGATGAATAAATGATCTGAGAAATTCTTTCAAAACAATTTTTTTACTATTCATAGGAGATGTAATTATGCAGTGCAAATTCCCATTTTTTAAAAAATGCTAATATATTTTGAAAACACCGTGAAACTGAATAGTGAAGTCCCTCAATACTGTTTTCATATAGTCATTTGGTAAAGAAAAGTTATGTTGAATTGTAACTAATGCTTTCTACTGTATCTTAATAAAAACACAGCTCAAAACATGTCTGTTACAGAATCAGCCAACAGTTTGCAGTTATGTCGTGAGGCAGCTAGTTAATGCGTTATGGCTTTGGGACGAGTCCTAAGTTGAAGAAAATAATTTTATAATATTATACTACATATTATACTATAAAATCTTTTTGCTTCACATACATCCTTCCTACATTTTATGAAGAGCTCATGCTGAAGACTGGAGGTAGAGTTGCCAAAGCTAAAAGTTTTGTCAGTATTTCAAATGGCAGAAGGATATACTTTTACTGTAGAACAAAGGTTGAATAATGAAAAAATTATGAATTATGAATTTTTCATGAAAAATGAAAAATTTTAATTAATAAATAGGTGCCTCTATTTTATGTTTGTCTATATGGTTTGTGAAGTATTTCAGAAAAGTGGGAACAGAATTTCAGACTGAGATCTTTCCCATCAGTAAACTAGATACAAAAGCATGCAGAGCAATTTATTTTCCATTAATAAATTCTTTTTTGACTAAAGAAGACTTATGAAGCCCATAGAAGATTAAACCTCCTGCTCTTTATGTATTTAACTTAGTTATGCACTAAAATTATATCTTTTCTCTGAGGCTTTCTGAATAAGTGACCTGCATTGATATTAAACTCAGTAAATTCATCTTTCAGGGAAGAAACTGTAAAACAAGTTTCAGTTTACTTCCCAACCCTTCAAAATACTAATTAAAATAGCATTTTTCCCAGACCTCTGAGAAAATTGTAGGTAAAATTATGTAACTGAAAATTGTACTCCTGCTTTTTAATAAACAACATTTATCTGTTATATAGACAAGACAATTTATTTTTAAGATAGGAAAAGGTCATATAATCTCATTACATTTTTATGTTTTTGACACCAGTGTGGATTTTTGTCTTTTTTTTTTTTTTTTTTGACTGTTTACTTTATACCTCTTTAATAGAAACTCCTCTGGCATTTTACTGGACCTTTCTCCCTATGGGCTGAAGTTCTCTTCCTTTTTAATTAAATTGACCTTTTGGTTTACTTGGCTGCTCACAAAATGATTGAGAAAGATTTTTCTTTTGGAAGAAAAGTGAAAATGAGAATAGAGAGACTGAAAACAGTCATATGAAATAAATTTTTTAATGCAGCAATCTCAGTACTGTAGCTGCATAATCATTATGTTCATTGCCTCTAACATGAAGAAATACTGGCCTCTGCAAATTTTGTGACATTTTAATGATGGCAGGTTGTTTCTTATCTTCTTGAATGAATGCTTTTATAGCGTACTTTGAGACTATTATCTTCAGGGTATATTTTTACTATCCCAGAAGGACTTGTCTTTTTTGCCTTGCCAAACTGCAAAGGGTAAACTTTAAGTAACTATCTTCTATTACATGACATTATATCAGTACTGTAGAAAGGAATCATTATTAAAGTTTTATTTTCTAGGTTAGGGACTAAAATCAATGGATTTTATTTGAATCTAAAAATAATTACACATCATTCAACTAGATTAGAATCAAATAACAGTGTTTAATGTAGGCTTAAATAATTGTTTTGAAAGTTTAAGAGATCCCTATTTTTACCATGAAGACAGCAATGAGCAAAATACACATATTTTCTTTTGCCAAAGATAAGGCATAAAAAAATGTGCTCTTATCCTGATATCTTAAGGCGTCAGAAGGAATTTGTACCTGATCTCCCCATTCAGTTTAATGTTCTATACATGAATACTGGGACAAAAAAGATTTATTCTAATCAGGATATGTAGCACAGAATTTCTGGTCCAAAATGAAAAACAACCAAAACTCAAATGCAAGTTACACAGTCAAAATGAACTTAATCTGTAAAGCTTTAGACTTCTCACAAGCCTGACCAAAAGACTGACATAAACAAAAACCTTCAAAACAAATTAAAAATAAACAAAGAAAAAACAAGCCAAAACACCCAACACAAACAAAAAAGAACACCCTTTTTTTATACTTCTCCCTAGGACCAGAAAAATCAATCAATTTTTCTGAACTGAAAGAATTACGTTTTCTTCTTTTCAGCTTGGTAGATTTTCAAGAAAGAAGAATGGGGGGAGCAGTGATCCAGCTAATCACTGACTTTCCAAAGTATGCTGACCTCCTTCCTTAACAGCCTGTGTCTTCATTGGCTATATGCAAGTTTTACGCCTGGCCAGAAACTGCCCAGGAGCAAGATCCCCAGCTATCATTGTTGAATTGAAATTAATAACAATTTCAGATTTTACATCTCCTCTTGCTGTTATCAACTGGAAGCAGTAGTTAGTTTTGAGAAACTTTCTTATTTTTGGAGTAGCAGGATCACCATCAACCGGTACTACTTTTGTTTGTTTTCCTTCTGTTTCTGTAAACCCACTTTTTGTTTTTATAATCACTGATGATCCTCTATCATTTCAAAGAAATTTTACAGATCTATTTGTAAGCACTTAGATTAATATCTGAATTCTACTACACTGTTTTCAAGATATTTACTCCTTAATCCATTTTAAAGTATTAATATTTCCAGGACTATGCCTAGTGGAATTCTTTTCCTATATATAATCATCTAAAATTCCTAATATCAAGTTTCATCATCGCTATCTCGTAACTAATCAGAAAGGTTCTCACTCACCTTTTTCTCAGTCTTTTTGCTTTACTACTGAAGAAGTTTCTCAGTAAAATCAAGACAGTAAGTTGTAGTTATTTGGATAGAATTTTCCATGAAATAAATTTTAACAACTTTAAGAATTATACTTAATATCCCCTTACAGTTAAGCTTTTATCCTAACTGCTGTTAATCAGTTACTTAGCTGCAGATGAAGATGTAATTAGTCCAACATTAGGTTATTTATTACTGCAGGGTAGGATTTGGGTACTACTATCATTTTTTTTTTTTTTTTTTTTTTTTTAGTTTTAATAACAATTAATTAATTTCTGAAGAATTTTAGTGAGTTTATTTTTCTTATATGTTGTTAGTCCACAGAAATTCAGATTGCTTTAGAAAACATTTATAAAAAAATTCAGAGTGCAAGGTAATGTATTTTATTTAATTTCATTGCAGGGGAAGAGAAGAAAAAAACTCAATTCTTTTAATGAATGCATAGGTATAATTTGTATAGACCAGAGTCTAGGAAGTAGCTTATCATGAAATTCTATGCTTTCAAAGATAATGAGTCAGAAGTTTAGAAAAATGAGCAGATCTTTAAAAAAATTTGTTCTGAAAAGTTCTTGTTTCATCTTGAAGAGTGCATAAAAAGTTACCGTTCGTAAGTGTAACCAATTCCCAAGATATTCCTTGAGTAACATATTAAACTTTCCCATTTTTTTCAAATAATGGGAAGTAATAACTGCTACTTTACTTACAGAAATAGACAAATTATTAAATATCAATCAAATATAATATTTACTAGAAGATTGAAAAGATTTGTCATAGCAAAAGAAAATATTATTTTAATGATATTTTTTCCTAGTCATTTTTAAAAACAGTCTTGAATTGCAGTCTTAAAATAAAAAAGAATGTCCAAAGTTCTTACATGATCTTTTATATATTTATATATGTATGTTTTCACATTACATGTAAAGTTGAACCTATTTATCTACTCTTTTCCTAAAAGCACATTAAATCATAAGTTGAACATACTGACAAAAATCTTGCTACCATTCCCACCATAGTATTCAGTTTCTATTCTGATATAAGTGTGGAGAGGTGGATGAATTTGGCTACAAATGAATTTGGCTACAAATTTTATTTGCTGGTTTTATAAATTTTTCACTTGAATGCTGAAAGAAGTATGATTTTTATGTACATTACTAGATCTATTATCCTATTGGCTTTTGTGCAGTGCTTTCCATTTTACAATCTCATTGTCTGCACCACTATTCTGAAGTGAAAAAATGAGCCTGAAAAAATGAGCTCCAATCACAAATTTCCTTTCTTCACATTTTAATGTCATTATAGAATATTCTGTATATATTTATAGAAAAGATTATGTGGTTTCCCATAAATGTTATGTCTTTAGGCTTCAAACAATTCATCAAAAGCATGGTGCTTTGGCTGTTCATATGAACTGTTGCACACAGTGCAATTGTTTTCCTTCATACCAGCTATGTAAATGTTGGTGTCCTAGCCTATAAGAGATTATCATGAAGGTGTACTGTAAAAGTGCCAAAACAGGTTCTGGGAAATCTGCCTGCTGTTCTTGGTATGGTAGTTCTTGGTATGTCCAAATTTGATTTAAGAATGTTTCTTGTTTATCGACTTTGGAAAATGGTCTATAGCTAACCTGCATTTTGGAATACTGAAATTTTCACTTATTTTTTTAGCAATCTCATTAAAATCAAGGAGTCCCAAAAATCTGTAAAATTGAACTAGATGCACTAAAAATACAAAAGGCAAATCTGTGGCTAAAAATGTTTACATATTATCTATCCAAAACAGAAATCATCTCAATCTAGTTGTATTAATGTTAATGACGAAGGAAATTCAAAACTCGGATTCCTGTTATTATAAATGAAGAATGGTTCTTGTTCTGTGGAACTCATTGATCAGGAAGCTCCTTCAATATTGTCTTTATATTCGGTTTAGAAAATGTTCAGTAAAGTCAAGATTATGTAGGTTGCACCAAAAACCTGTTATATATTTCCATGAAAACTACAACAGATACAAAGAGCACGATAACAATGTTTGACAGAACACATTCTCAGCTACAAAACACTATTTTCAACATAGTCACCACCATTATCTGTGCATTTTCAACAGCAATGAACTAGAGCCAGCATGCTGTGCTTGTAAAAGTCTGCAACAGCAGAAGTGAACCACTGCTACTGCTGCCACTGCTGAAATACATCGCCTCATTGTGCTCACATTCACTGTTTTGCCTCCAGGTACATTCAACAAGCATTGAGGAATGTCAGTAGGTGCCATTTTTTCCACATGGAAGAATTCAGTTCCACACCTTTACTTCATGCACACTTCCAAGTCAGATGCCATTTTGTCAGATTGCCCCTCTGCTGCTGTCTGTCAACATATGCTGCTGCCATGTGACAACAAAGACAACAATGACAGGAAGGTTCAGCTTCTTCTGTCACATCATCAATATGCACCTCTAATCTCATGGGCTGACATAATAAAATAGGAGGTATTACTTTTGGATCAGCCAAGGTACAATGAAATTCAGGTACCTTAAAACTTAACATCAAATTTTAACTTTTATTACAGCAAAGAAAATATTGAAATACAAACTGAATTTGGAAAATATTTTGCATATTTTAGTGTAATCTTAGCCATTTAGTATCATTAATGTGTTAGCTTTTGACTAGAGAGCTAGGATTAATGCACAGTTATGACATTTTGTCATGGAGATACAGAAAAATTTATTTTCCTCTATGCACATTTACAATCAATCTGAAAATGGAGTGGAGGAATCAAATGTCCTAGTGACATCAGCAGGGTTTTCAAGCAAGGCTATGTAATTACAGAACAATGTAAAAAACAACAACAAAAAGAAGAGTGCAAGAAATTGTTCTAGAATCCTCAAGATCTAAATTAGTAGTATTTTTCACAGGCAAAAATCCATACCAAATTCAAATAGTGAAAAATCTGGCTATTCATTTTATATCACAGCCACCTTCCCACTGTAATAGTTCTTTTGGTTTTCATTCAAGTCTGAAATTTTCTTATTATTCTTGAGCTATGACGATTTCACTCTAGATTATCCAATAATTGGTTTATATATCTTTGGAAGACATCTTTCTTTCTATTATTCTCATTACAGTTTTGAAAGACTGCTGTTATACTGTGTGAGGGAGAAAATGTGAAAATTATCTTTTTATTTATAACACCTTCACAAGTTACACTTCCTATGCAATTTCCTGAACTTTAGCGTGATCTTGCAGTAACATTTTACTTAGCCAATATTTGGCAATGAAGCAGAGGATTACTTGAAATTAACCTATTTTTAAAATGGAATTCAATTAAGTCTCTTTACTGTTGGTATTTGGGTGCATATATTCAAATTCCAGACACTTCAAACTACTAACACACACACACACACAAAAAGGGCGGAATCATTTTAAGTGCTAATTAAATCTTTTGTTGAAGCATCAGCCTTACTGTGCCCTAAACTTTTAAGATTAGCTTAATCCCATTTAGCATTAAACATCTAAATATACTGTCTAAATCAGAGTTGAAGTTGCCTTGGACTTCTTCCATAGTCAAAAGGAAAAATATAGAGATCCTGAAAAGATAAAGACAAAGAGCAACTTATCCCATCGAAGGACTTGATTATTAATTTGCCATTAATTTGTTAGCTTTATTCAGTTGACCAAATAGAGAGTTCACGTAAATAAGTTTCTCATGTTATGCCTGTAATGACATGGGATGAATTCATATGAGATATTAATGATGGTGAGTGGAGATGGACTAGTACAGTTCTGCTTTGCCAAAACATAGAGCCATATGCCAGTCATCAGGTAGAGCGTATCCAGGAAGCATCAACTCAGTGATCCTTGGAGGTCCCTTCCAACTCAGGATATTCTATGATTCTGATTTCATGAAAGCTGGCCTGAAAAAATATATTCATTCTTTTTCCATTATGTCCTTTTACAAATAGTTAAAGTGAAAAGCCAGTACTTTGGGCACTGTGCACATTCTGGATTGGTCTTTCTAGAAGAGATAACAACCATCATATGGCTTTCTAAATGAGAAAATGTACAAAGTTTTTCAGTTTTTTAATCAAGGAATGTTGTCTATGTCAGGAGTTACATATTCTCTTGTAGTTTCAGCTGTTCCTTTTAGAAAAATCATATGCAGGGAGATGTTTGATATTATATTTTTCAAGTATAGAGCTTTATAAAGATTATTGTATAGATTGAGCTCTGAGTGTTATTGAATTGCATTGATTTATCATTTAAAGACCATATGTGTGTAATGGGATAAACTGTAGATATTTATAAGCTCCCTGGCAGCTTGATAAGGATATTCTCAAGAGGGCAAGTGAAAACTATTTAAATAAGACCAGGAGACTAGGATGTGATTATTTGTCTAGTGTTCAGAAGTATTGCAAAAAGTATACACAACTAGTTGTTGTGAGAATGACCAGATTGAATAGAAAGATGAGCAAACTCTCTCTATGGGCTTTTTAAAAGCAAAGAAACAAACAAAAGGTACAAATTGGATATAAATATTGTGCATAAGAAGAAATACAAAATATGAATAAAATTTTGTCTTCAGATTTCAACCTGCTAGCACATAAAAAGACAATTGGATAAGGATAAAGTTAAATGGTGCTCAATAAAACAGCAAAAATAGCTAATGGTAAAGTATAACGTGCCCCATGTATTTGATTTCTTTCACGCTAATGATCTATCATTATTGAACTCAGCTCCAAACTTGCAAGATTCTGAATTTCCCAATGGTTCATAATGATTTAAGGTGAACTGATATCTGGAGACTTCATACTTTGCAAACTTGCCTTAGAAATGTTGTATGTATATCTTTTTTGCATGTTTGATAGCATTTTGACACCGTGCATGGGATGAAGTAAAATGCATACTCCTATCAGGTATTATTTTATATGTAAAGGATTTTGAAGTAAATACTTCTGTGTACCTATACATCACATTTCACATAAAAGGCAGGCAACAGCTGCAGTCTATAATCAGTGCAGTTCCAGGTGTAGTTCAATGACAGTAGAGTTTTCTTTTTTCATTACATATGAATGATGTAATGTTGCACAATATGTTTTATAGACAGGACAGGAGAGAACGTTTAATTTGGTGCATGTTTGAGATAGATAACAGCTGTCTGTTTTGGAAGGTTATCATCAGATATCATTCAGATTGTATGTGCTTTTAAAGAGGGAAACAAATCTTTTTCCCTCATCCATTCTATTTTTATCACAGTATGTTACCTAAATCATGACTTCATTTTTTTAACTCTGTCAGGAAAGAATTTGAGGCTGCAAATGAAAATCTACAGATGATATCATGATAGAATTATTATATCAACAAACACATTTTAAAAATAACATTAAAAAAAATAATGGAATTGTAGAATCATTTGAGTTGGAAGGGACCCTTGAAGATTATGTAGTTCAACCCCCTTACAAGGAGCAGGAGCACCTACAGCAGGATCAGGTTGCCAGAGCCCTGGCCAGCCTCACCATGAGTGTCTCCAGGGATGGGGCATCCACCACCTTCTCTTGTCCTTTCACAACAGTTTCTGCTAAAAAGTCTGTCCCCCTCCTTCTTATAGCCTTCCTTTTGAAACTGAAAGGCCTCTATTGAGTTTCCCTGGGGCCCTTTCTTCTCCAGGCTGAACAGTCCCGCCTCTCTCAGCCTGTCCTCATGGGGAAAGATTTATACATAAACATAACATAAAACATAAAATGGTAGAAGATGAATTTGCGATGACTGGAAATGTGCTATTGAGAAACTTATTTTGTCTTACAATTGAGTAGCAGTTCCATGAACACTCAGCATAAACAGTGTCAGGCATATACTGGGCTTTCTGTTTCTACCATTAACGCATGTTCCCAGTTGGCAAAAGCTCAGCAAAATATTTCAGATTCTTTCTAATTTTAAGTATCATAGAAACACAATTAAATTAAAATCCTTTTCATAACCTGGTGAATCCAGATGTGGATGTGTTCTCCAGACAACATGGAATGCAAACTTCTGAAATGTTTTATATGATTCTATGAAATTTCTCCTTTTCACATTCTAGTACCGTTCCCAAACTGAGATGCCCACAATGAATTTGAGTTCTTCCCCAAAACAATTATAATCCATTATTTTTAATACATGAAATTATGTTTAAAATTTCTATTCTTAAAATCTTATCATCAACTTAAAACTTCTCATTATATTGGATATACATACTCAGATAATAGCATACTAGAATTATACAAGGAGAAAACATATGCTAAGATATTTCTGTGGATGAATCACTGTATAGCTTCTGGAAATTGCCTTTTATTTCTGACATTGTAGTGACCAAAATATGAGGCAGAGACTATATTACACTAAAGCATTTTCAGTGCAGCCCTCAATGAAATATATATTTCCTGAAAATTTTATCTCAGTAAGATCATGGCTGCAATCAGATTACACTTGACAATGAATAGTGTTATAACGACAACAAGATGTATTCTGCTATATAGCTAAAAAAATCTTTTCTAGGAGTCATTGCTGTCAGATTGAATGAGCTAAAGCTATATGTAATGTATACATAATAACACTTACTAAGACTTCTAATGATATGACAATCTAATATGTAAAATAATATAAACTATTGTTAATAATATGATGGTGAGTTTGTATACTTGGAAATGGTTAAAATTGTTTGTAACTCACTGAAATACTGACATTATAATACCTACAGTGCTTAATGTACTTGGTAGCTCTCCGTTTAACCAGCACTGCTCAGTCAGGGGAAATGTATGTTTCAAATATTATCCTGCAGGTAACACTGAATGATAAAACAGACAATTTTATAATGGTTGAAAATGTTTTAAATTATTTAGTTAGTAGATATTATTGCATTATACGGTAGAACCAAAATTACTTGTTAATAATCTATTGAAGGTAAAAGAGGGATAAAGAAAATGCTTTTTCCCTATGTCATTTATTTACTAATTATCATAAAGACACTTCCTTGATACATTCTTGCCTGATTTCATAGCGAGTGTCATTTAGTACTGAAAATTCTTCAGGCAAAAGAATTTGATGGCTTGTTCCTAACTACTGATTATGGCCCTTACACTATTTTAATTTTATTTGACCTTTCAGCAGCATTTAATAACAGTAGTCATGGGACCTTGCTATAAATTTTTAAGACATATAGTAGCACTGTTGTTTCCGACTTTTTCAATGTGCCTCTTCCTCCACTTTATCACTTTATCAGAGTTGCTGACATGGCTCCACTTCTATCTCCTCTTTTGCAACTATTTTAATTGAAAAATCTAATCTTGTTTTAAAATTTTTCTACTGCACATTTTATTACATTTTTATATTTATTAACACATATTCACAATAAATACTGGTGCCATTGTGAAGATATTTGCACTAAAACTTAGCTATGAAAACAAGATTCTGGCAAAAGGATCTGTTATAGAAAGACTAGAAAATGATTTGTTTACTGAAATCATGTTTCCATTTTGTTTCTCAGTAAGTTCTTCTTTTGTACCAACTGGCCATGGGGCACTCTACGTTTGGAATATAGAAAACAATACCTATTTGAGGTAGACATACAAACAAAACTCACACATGGTTTATACTCCTTTCACCTGCATTTTTTTTTTCACTAAGCCACTTCATTCTGATCATTGATCAGAATACTTTTCTCCGTATATATATTTTCATATATATACTAATCTGTTGGATTTTTGCATGTGCTCTTTGCTATAATCCAGGAAAGGTGTATTTTTGCCTGGCTGAAGCTGCAGTTAGCACTGTTTCTGCATTTGATCTTCATGGATCTGTTTCTTTAATATTTTACATACATACTTAGCCATCAGTTCGGGCGCTCCTTTTGATAGTTTGCATACATTGATTTTTTTTTTCCTTTTACATAATTTTTCATGTATCCAGAGCTGTCTCGTTCAGTTGTAGCAGTGAAGCTCAAATGTTTTTGCACTTTTGCTCCTTTTCACTTCCAGCTTCTGAAGTACCGGGAGAAAAAGAGTTCTTAATGTAGTAGAAACATGTGAGACTTAACTGCAAATATAAATGGTATTTAAGAAAATGAGAAATGAGTTTTGCAAACATACATTTGGGGCAGTTTTCCAAAGAACAGAAAAGTCAAGTCTTGATCAGAAGGCAACACTGTGCTTTCAGAAACTCGTAAATGAGCTCTGAACCACCTGAAATCCTGAATGTTATTACTGATTAAGTGATAAAATACCGTTAAAATCTTGATTAGCTATTGAGATAATAGCTTGTATTTGTTCTATGTGAGGATATTCCCTATAAGTTCTCATCACAAGTTCTCTAGAAATGTGTTCTAGAATAAATAAGCACAACTGCTGATATAAAACGAATCAGATTTAAAAAAGAAAAAATCAAGCATTATAAAATGCTGTCATAAATGTTACCCAAGCAGGGAAAATGTGATTATTTTGGAACTACATTATCTCTCCTGTGAAGAGATTAGAAACCTTGAAGAATATAATCTGCTGCCCAAGGCAGTTGTGAACCATTAAAATCTATTTCCTTTCTCCTAGAAAGGAAGATAAGCTTCATATGAAGTAACAAAATCACTGTCAGGAAACTGCAGTTGGGTATGATGATTATTATTATGTTTTGCACTTTGTTTCAAATCATAAATATTGTTTGAACAACCAGTATTCAGAAACTGTCTGAAAAGCCAAATAAATAAAATTAATAGTACCTCCATGGTAACAGCTTCATGGATTTGTCATAGAATCATAGAACAATTTGATTTGGAAAAGACCTTTAAGATCACCTAGTTCCAACCCCCTGCTATAGGCAAAGACCCCTCCCATTAGATCAGGTTTCTCAAAGGCCCATCAAGCCTGGCCTTGAATGTTTTCAGGGAGGGGACTTCCATAGCCTTTCTGAGCAAACTGTTCCAGTGTCTCACCACCCTCACAGAAACAAATTTCTTCCTATTGTCTAGTCTAAATCTACTCTTCAGTTTTTA
Source organism: Gallus gallus (assembly GCF_016699485.2). Taxonomy (NCBI): domain Eukaryota; kingdom Metazoa; phylum Chordata; class Aves; order Galliformes; family Phasianidae; genus Gallus; species Gallus gallus. The sequence continues at coordinate 32,636,115 of NC_052536.1, read as the reverse complement.
TGATTAAGAAAAATAAAAGGGGGGGAAGGGGGGCGAACAAACTTTTCTGTGTAGTTGACATTTTGAAGCTATTATATATTTCTGAGTTATATTGATTGAAATTATTAGAGCTTTGTCATCATTGTGATTTTCTCAGTTCAATTTACATCTGTTTACATCTATAAAAAGAGAGGCTGGACTGCAGTGCCCACGGTACACCTCGTTGTATCCCTACAGATTGAACAGATGCAAATCAGAACAAGAATTTTTAATCTCTGTTTATCTTTTCACAGAAAAAGAAAGAAGCCTAAATTCCAGATAACACTGTAACACAAATCACAGAAGAAAGTATTGAAACATCAGTGTACACAAATTAGTGCTGCAACAGATCCAAATGGAAGCATCTTTAGTAGGGTAAAGAAAAAAGAAAGTATTTTGATCTATTAAAATCAAAGAAGTTCACTTTCAACCAAAACTTTCTAAATGGAGCATTTGACAGGAAACGTCCATATTTACAATTATGGAATGGAAATTTTGGTCAACATTGACTTTTTGGCGTGAAATTTAATACTGGAATGCATCCTATTCTTGAAGTTTCCTTTTTTTTTTTTTAAAAAAAAAAGAACCCAATCATATTAAAATGATTATATGATAGAATAGTTAATGTTTTTATGTGAATTTAACGTCTTGTATTATTAAAGAAAAGAATGTGCAGAATACATGTTTGTAGACTGTGGGCCTAAATTAACCAGTTTTTAGTTTAAATTCCTTTTTTTATTTGTCGGGTGTTCCCACAAATAATATTTAAACATTCCTTAAGTGTTATGGAACTTTCAACATTTGCTTGTTGCCCTGGTTGCAGTCTGTAACAGATGTGTCAAAACATAAGCCAGGTCATGAGCCAAAGAACTGAATAAATAGCTTAAAAAAAAAAAGTTACGAAATTGTATCTTAGTTCATTATGTCAGCTAAGTTGCAAAATTTCCACTGACTTAGCTCTTCCTTTGAGTCCTCCTTTATACAGAGCCAAAAACTTATTCTGAGTCAGGCAAGCTGTGTTTTATATTATTCTGTAAAGTTTCAGACATAATGTATGATGTTATTAAAATGTACACAGACATTTCACTGATTGAATGTATAGATGTGAGAAAGAATGATCCCAAACCATTTATTTTAGAGTGAGGAGAGCACAAAAGAGCGTATAGAGATCTCTAATAATCCTGGATCACTCTTAGAGTAAAGGGAGAAATAAAGTAGATTTTCCACAATGTGTGTCTCTTAGATGCTCAGAATTTTTTTTCCTTATTTTTTTTCATAAAAATAACTGTTTCTCACTTGTGTGCTGAACATCTTGCATCATTCTTTCTTGACTGGGTCCCTTGTTTGCTTTTTCCCTTGCTTGCATACTTGTATTTTTAGTTGCAAACAGAAACCTGAGCATATTTTCATAATCTAGAATTCTCTCAAGACAGGATACTTAATTTTTTTGATTCTGCAAACAATTATTCAGACCAAAACAAAGTTGCTTTTGCTTTGAGATTCTGACTAGAAAGGATTATTGATCAGATATTCTACTCAAAAGTTCCAGGGTTCTTAATAGAAAAGTAAGTTGTTTATAATGTACAATGAGAAACTCAAGGTATTATGTGTTAATACAGTGTTCTTCACCAAATGATTTTGATATTAGATCTGCCTAGGAATTTGTGCTGAGTAGAGGACAAAGGAAATAGGCAATTATTTTATATATTTTCCAGTTACATGTGACTGAATTTGACAGAGAGTAGATGACCTGGAGGTTAAAACATTTAGAGCACTTCAATTCCAATTCTCTTATTATTATTAATTTTTTTTTCCATTGATCTTGTTGAAGTATGGAGGAGATCTGTGAACACTGTAGGTCTGCAGGCTTTTAAATGCAACCTGAAGCTATGTAAAAGACTCTTTGAATCCAGTTCAAACAGTTTTAGCTGACTTTTCACTGATTCCCCTTCAGTGATATGCTTGTGACAAACTGTTTTTCCTTACGATTGTGAATATTATTGTCAACAATTCTTCTTCTGACAGCACAAAAATTGACTTGCACTTACAAAGGCCAGACAGCTCTTATGGTTATTTGGATTGAGAACACTAAATCCATCCAGGTTAAATCTAACCTTCAAATTACAAAACACAGTGATCTGCAGAGCCAGGAGTTCAGCCAAGTTAAAAGTTAACCTTACTTCCCTGCAAACACAAATGTGAACTTCAGTATTGCTCTATAAGAAGGGAAAAAAAGCAAATAATTTGATGAATAAAGTATCTAGGAGATATACATCTAGCGGGCATTTTATTTACTTTTTAAATATTAGTTGAGTGCATGGAAAGAGTTGCTTTTGGATTTCTCAGCTTTCAAAACAAATATTTCCCTTAGCTTTTAAGCTTACATGGAATGATAAAACATTCCATACATTCCTTTTCTCTATTGTCTCTAAAGCACAGCAACCAACTTGCTCACCTTTGAAAATCCATCTGTTTTTGCTGTCATGTGGACTTCTGCTCAGAGCACAGCTAAGGTAATTTAAGGTCTGTAGGAATTTAGCTGTGTATTAGTGACAGTGTCCTGCTGTCCAATATAGGAAGAATGACAGTGTAGATGCAGAACTGTAAATGAGAATTAAGGCTCACTTTTCATGTTGATAGAATGTAAAAAATAATATTTAAACTTTTTAGGGCTACACATTTATATTGTGGCAGTACTGGCATTAGGCTCACACTGCATATAGATGGTGATGGTACTTTGGTTAGCAGAAGAAGAAAAGAAATATTATGAAGAATGTGTTGGGAAAGTAATAAAAAGGAAGAATTATGCATGAGCCTTTGTTCCCTAGGATTGCTTTCTGCATTTGAACACACTGTTATTATTGATATTATTATTTTAGAAATGCATTATAGCATTCATAGTTTTAGGTTTGACATCTGGCAGATTTTAGGTAGCGTAAAAACCATCCTTGAGCCACATCAGAGGGGCCACCTTTAAAGCAACAGTGCCAATAAGTAGCTTGTTCCTCTTTAACTTCAGAAGATTACTGGAGTGAGCTACTGGTGAGTAGCTGCACTGGGAATTCACAGAGTATGACAAGCAGTCAGAGACATTCTTCTGCCCCTCTGATATGCACTGTCTTTCTGCATACAAGCTGAGGGCAGGAGGATCATTTCCATCAGTATTTATTTTCCTTCATGGTAGCTCTCAAAAGACTGGATCTTCTGGTCATTCTTTTTGAAGCTATTTTCCCTTCAAATTTTCCTTGTAACTTTGTCCTGTCACCAAAGGTAAGGTGCTGCACTTGGGCCAGTATTTAGGTATAGGTACTTAGGTATTTAGTCCTAGGTATTTACACAAACTAGAGGAAGATCTCCTTGAGAGTAGCCCTGCAGAGAAGGACTTGGGGGTCCTGGTGGATGAGAAGCTGGACATAAGCCAGCAGTGTGCACTTGCAGCCCGGAAGACCAATTATATCCTGGGATGCATTAAAAAAGGGGTGGTCAGCAGGGAGAGGGAGGTGATCGTCCCCCTCTACTCAGCTCTTGGGAGGAGGCCCCATCTGGAATATTGCATCCAGGCCTGGGGCCCCCAGCACAAGAAAGACACAGAGCTCTTGGAACAGGTCCAGCGGAGGGCCACTAAGATGATCAGAGGGCTGGAGCACCTCTCCTACGAAGAAAGGTTGAGGGAACTGGAATTGTTTAGCTTGGAGAAGAGAAGACTCTGGGGAGACCTCATTGTGGCCTGCTAGTGCTTGGACGGAGAGTATAAACAGGAGGGGAAATGACTGTTTACATCGGTTGATAGTGATAGGACAAGGGGGAATGGTTTTAAACTAAGACTGGGGAGGTTTAGGTTAGATATTAGGAGGAAGTTTTTTGCACAGAGTGGTGGTACGCTCAAACAGGTTACCCAGAGAGGTTGAGAATACCCCATCCCTGGAGGCATTCAAGGCCAGGCTGGATTCGGCTCTGGGCAGCCTGATCTAGTGGTTGGTGATGCTGGCTATGGCGGGAGGGTTGAAATTAGATGGTCTTTGAGGTACCTTTTCAACCTGGGTCATTCTGTGATTGTATGATTCTGTGATGATTCATTGAAAACTTTTAAACTGAGTTTACTGAAAAACAGTATGCATAGAAGTTTTTCAACTAGCTTTGTTAATCCTAAACCTCCAAGTTTATGCTGCTAAAACTTTTGTGTACCTTCACAGCACATCTTTTATAATATAGTATTTTTGTTTGTGTGTGTGGGTTAGGCATAGTGTAAGTTTCTTAAAGTTACATTTTCCTGTGTTCTGTTTCTCAATGTTTGGAATTGCTCTGAATTTTATGTAACTTCTATATCCCTTTGTCTATCAGTCAGTGAGCTTCTAAAATAAGAAGCCACCAATATATCTTATTGGTTCTTTGATTTCAAGGGGACAAACAATTTCTTCCAATTGCAGCAAGACACAGGGGGGAGAGGGAACAGAAGCAAAAATCCACAGCATTTTCCTAGACCTGTTTTTAGATTACTTAATAGGAGAGTAATGGCTTGAAATCCATTACTATGTTATCTTTGTTATCTTTGTTATCTTGCAGGTCTTGTACTCTCAAAAGAGAGTGATGATCATGTTGTGACAGTCCCAGCTGGAAGCAATGTCACATACAGGGCGTAATATAACTCTTCAGATCATGAGTGGGAAGAGAGAAGATTTTTATCTATGGCAATTCTCAAAGAAAGCTATTCATAAGCAGTCAAAGTTTCTTTGTGTTCCCTTAGGTCTGCACTCTAACATAGGCTCAGCTGCCAAAGTGAAGAGAAAACAGAATGCAACCAAGATGTAATTTGCAGGATGAGCACGATAGCTAAGCAACTGTTAGGAGGTGCTGTAGGGTTATTAAACTATGCTGCTTGTTGATGTCATCCTGCAGCATTCTCTGTGTGAATAAATGTGTATACTTTTGGAGGAACTGGAAGCTATCTTCTAGAAATGCCTTAGTGAAAGCAAAAACGATAGCTCCTCATTACAGCACAAAAAATTAAAATCTTATGTTCTTCTTACAAGAACAGTCTTACATGCCCACTTGGCAAATAAAGGAATAAATAGTTAGATTTCCATTAGTACTGTCGTATTTGTGAAACAATGTCCAATGACTAGAGGACATCTTTTTTGTAGATCTGTTCTACTTTCTGCTAATGCCGCCTTCTTGTAATACAAAAATTCAAATAACATAACTTTTACTCCAATTTTTCTCAGTGTCTCAGAAAAATCTTTTTTTTTTAATTTGTTTGTTTGTTTTTGTTTTTTTGCTTGATGTCATTGTTCTCTACAACTCCGTGAGCAGAGTAAATGGAAAGGTACAGATCTCTTATGTCTGTGATAGCAAGATGCATAGGAATGGTGCAAAGCAATCCCAGGGGAGATTCAGATTGAACATTAGGAAAAATTTCTTTATCTTGAGGTTGATCAAATCCTTAAACTTCCTAGTGAGGTGCTTAATGTCCCATTCTTGTCAGTGTTCAAGAAACAACTGAACAGTGCACACATTAATATGCTTAAACTTTTGGTTAGCCCTGAAGTCGACTCAGTGATCTTTGAAGGATTCTTCCAACCGAGCTGAGCTATTCTATTCTACTCTATTCTGTTCTATTCTGTTCCGTTTGGTTCCGTTCTGTTCCATTCCACCACACTCCACCCCACCCCACCCCACCCCATACCATTCCATTCTAATTTTCTCTGCTCTGCACTACTCTATGGCTTCATACATACATACTCCAACTATTATTAGGATTAATCCTGTGGTGTCTAATAAAGTATGTTTGTGCAGTAACTGCTGATTGTTTTATTGTTTCTTTTATTCTGTTTGTATATTATCACTAATGCACTAGCTTCCCTGCCTGGCAAAAGACAACCAGAGATCCAGAGGGCAGATAACTTAGAGGTGTATTTGTTCCTCAGCTTTGCAGATATGAGGTGTGACCTTATAACTCTCAGTTACCTTCTCTACGTCAGTAGTAACCACTTGGTGAAAGACAAACATAAACTACGTTACTGATGTACTTATGTACTGATAGATGAGAAACTGCATCCTAACTTCCTTTCAAGGTCAGTGATGAAATACATTCATTGTTGCCTTTGCTCTACAGTGAAGAGTTTTGACTGTGGCTTGAATAACTAGTAGTTTTACCTACTGGAAATATATAGAATATCTAGACCTTGCAGGCTATGTAATGCCTCATTCTACTTTCAGTATTCTAATGGCAGATACTACTAACTGGCTGATGGAGACCCTGCAAGTTCCAAGAGTCCCACTGAGAAAGATAGCTACCTTCATAGGTCTCTGTTCTGTAGGAGGTTTGATGTGTAATTTAAACATACATTATATTAAGAAGCATGCACGGTTTATTTTTTTACTTTTGTTTGTCTTATATGTGGCACTTCTGTTTTAAAATAATAAATAATAGCTTTATTATATCTAGTAAATTGTTATTCACTGCATGTAGAGTATTTGAGTTTTCAGTTAGGTACCAGACCCAGTGGGCTTCAGAACAGAGCTCTCCAAGAAACAGAAATGATTCTTCACCATCTACTACTGTATATGTCCTCTTCAAGAAGACGCAGTTTAACTTAATGGGTGAGGAATTGCATTTGCTCTCCATAAAGACCCTTAGGAAGCAGAATTTAAGCTATTGTTAAGAGGTGTAATTCAGGACTTGCATAATAAGACTGAAGCTTGCAGTGTCTGTTGCTAGAACAGGAATGACAGAAATCACACAGATTGATTATTTGCGGATCCAGGTATCAAAATGTTTCAGAATCAAGAGTTGCCAGGACTTTGACTAATTTCCAATGTAGCATCATTTCTTGTGAAATTTATGGTTGGATATTCTCTTGGGCAGCCACTAGAGGACAACATGATCACATACTTTTAAGTTATTCTTATGTTACTATCCACAATGGTACACAAGTAACAATAGCCTTTGCTCTGCAACTTCTTCCCTCTGACAAAATTAATCTTTAAAATCACAAAAGTCTTTAAAGTATGAAAAAACAAGCATCTCACAGCTGTGTGAGAATCCTTATGATCCTGACCCATAAGTTTTGATCCTTAAACTGAAGGTAGATTTTTGTACAGGTGGCAGGGAAAACAAAGCGAAGGATTCCCCTTCCCCCCCCCCCCCCCCCCCCCCCCCTTTTTTTTTTTTGGTAAATTTAAGTCAATATATAGGAATCAGAGAATACTACAAACTCAGATTTGTTGGGCTTCAACACATTCAGTTATTTTGAAGTACCCTCATACTATTTGTATAGTATTTTACATAAATATATAGGAACTAATCTGCTGAAATAATGTTTCTTAAATGCCAAAAGACTTCAATTTGCTACATGCAGGAGTAAATAGTTCATTCTCTTGAAACCTTACTATCTGAACAGCTAAGATTCAAAGGGTGGGAAAGGAAAAGGGAAAAGAAAGAGGAAAAGGAAAAGGAAAAGGGAAAAGAAAGAGGAAAAGGAAAAGAAGAAGGAAAAGGAAAGGGAAATGGACAAGGAAAAGAAAAAGAAAAAGGAAAGGGAAAATGAAAGTAAAAACAACAATGATTGTAGGGGGAGCTCTGCACCATAAACCAGAAGATGAAAAGAGGCAGAAATAAGGGCATATTCCACAATCTTGTTCCCACTGGCTCCCTGTGCCTATGCATCTGCACGAGGAACAGCAAATGCCTTCTCCCTACAGTGATTTCTCTTAATTTGAGAAAAGGGTATTTGATATCTCCTGTCATTGTAAAAACTGGAAGAATCTGTGTGTGCATGCCTCTGTGTGTATGTAAATCACTTGTTTATATTGTTGTACATGTGCAATTGGACTGCTTTCCTCCTAATCATTAAAGAAAGGCTGTCAGAATGAAAATTACCCATTGTTCTAGCATACCATTCTCCTGCGTGTGGCATCTAACCCCAGATTTTTCTCTGACTGTAATTTGATTCAAAGTTCTTTTCTAAGATAGGAACATCTTCCTTCTTCATATTTATCCATACAAAGCACACTATGCAGTCTTTATACATCCTGCTTTCCAATGTATTTCCTTCTTTTCCCATTTTGACATTCTCCCCTGGGGTAACTTTCATTACATCCAATTTCCATCTGTCCACAATTTGCACAATGTGGGGCCCTCCCAGAGACCTCTTTGTCACAAGGATCTGAAAAGGATTTTACCTCATTTTGCATTGCATTAGATTTTGCAACAGCCAGTCAGGGCTTCTGGCCCTTAAAGGGTTAGTAACTAAATGTGCACTGAAGGCTCACTGGGGTGGGAACAGTAAAAGCACAAAGCATTAAGTCAGAACAGTAACAGAGAAACAATGTCAGCACAAGGACAATAAACGCTGTTATTCTTAGTGCTCCAGGAATAACAACGATTATTGTTCTTGTGTTATCATCATGTTGTTTTCATAATTTTGCTGGACAACAGCAGTGAAAGAGGAAGCTCTGAGGTGACCTATAAGAAGATTTTTTGTGAAATGAAGGGGGAGAGAAATGCATTTTCATTAATGTTATTTTTGCATTGATGGAATAGTAAGACTGCTAAATAAAAGACACCTAGGCAGATGTGCAAGTGCTTATTTATTTATTCTTGACAGCAACACCTTCTGAATTACCATGACATGAAAATAGCTATGAGGATGGCCTCAAAAAGGAGTTTGGCCCCATAAAGGAATTCTTTCCCTCATTTTCCTCCTCAGCCATTCATTGCTCTCCTACACTTTGCCTTTTAATAAAAGATTTTAAGACTTTGAAAGGAAGATCCTGTGCTTTAGTAATGCCATAGGCGTGTTGAATGCTGTTGAAAAAGACCCAGAAATTCTGTGTTGACCATGTACCACCACTTCCCACATGAACATTGATACTGAACAAGTAATAGTGAAAAAGTTGCCTTCCGTAATTTATTTTGTGTTTAACACTAGGATTCAGTGGGTGCTGTGAATCACTATAAAGATTATCTGTAACAATGCCAGCTGGAATTGTAACCCCCTTATTATTTCTGTCTACACAATCAGACCATACACGGTAGTGCCTGCAGTGTTGATCAAAATCCACCTCATCATGTAATAAGGGAATTTGCCTGAAGAAAATTTCAGTACCTTGTTGTATGCTGAGGTATACACTGCAAACCACTGCATTGCTACGGTAGACCCAGAAGCACAGTATAGCAGCTGTAAAGTTACAGTTTAGTTTTCCCAGTGCTATTCTACAATGTTCCAACTCACATTTCAGTGATGGTTCAAACAGCTGAAAGCCAAGTGCCAGCTGTAGAAAACACCAGTTTCAGGCCTGAAAGCATAGCTCAGCAGAGTTCAGGCTTCTAATTTTCCTTAATGCCCATTTTGTTAGCACCTGGCTCTATCAGACATCCTTCAACAGGATTAATTCCTAGGATACCAGGGCTGATCACCAGAATAACATGTTAAAACACTGTTTAAAATGAATAAATAATACCTCTTTTATTTTTTTTTCACATTTTTTCTTTTAATTTGCAAAGTTATGCGAACTGCTCCAAAAATAATGCCTCCTATTTTATTATCTTGGCACACAACATCAAAGGTGGATAGTGGTGGTATGGCAGTAAAGGCTGAACATTCCCACCAATATTTCATTACACTTTCTTGCCACAAGACAGGTGGCAGCAGGGGGGCAGTCTGACAAATTGATGTCTGACATAGAAGTCCATATGAAGCAAGTGTGTCTTTGGATTCTTCTAAACTTAAAAAATGGCACCCACTGACATTCATTGATGCTTGCTGAATGTTTCTGGAGACAAAACAGTGGATGCAAGCACAGTGAGCTGGTGAGTGTTGCCAGCAGTGGGGGTAGGGACATGACATTCCACACACAGCTGTCACATAATGAAATGAAGAGTGTCTTGATCAACTCATCTATGTGAATTGGCAAATTATGACCAAGAAACTGTGTACTGAGCTGAATACAAGCTTGAATGCACTGGAAATGTTGGTGGTAACATTGGAATATGACAATGTTTGTGCCAAGCTGGTCTCATAAATGTTCACACAGGAACAGAAAGAACACCATTTGCATGCACACTGAACCAATACAAAGCTGAAGGTGCAATTTGCCTGGATTGCATCAGTACTGGTGATGAGATATGGAGTTAGTACTATAAGCCAGAGTGAAAATGACAGTCTGGCAACATGTGAGTTTCCCATTGAAGAAAAAGTTCAAGATGCAGATCTCAGAGGGTAAAGTAATGTGCAGTGTTTTTTTGGGGGGGGATAGGAAAGGAGTGATATTTATGGATTTCCTGGAATCTGGACTAACCATCAATTCTCACCACTACATCACACCCATTATATAGTCTGACTTCCATCTGTTTGGGCTGACGAAAGATGGAATGCATGAGCAACCTTTTCCTAGTAATAATGCCATCATAGCAGCTGTGAAACAGTGGGTCACCTCCACTGGTACAGACTTTTACAAACGCAGCATGCAGGTTCTCATTCATTGCAGATGAAAATGCACATCTAATGGAATTAACTATGTTGAAAAATAGTGTCTTGTAGATGAGATTATATTAACACAAATAGTGTTATTGTGCTCTTTGCATCTGTTGTAATTTCCATGGAAATAAATAGGAGGCATTACAGTAAGTACTGAGCAATGTATATACTTGACAAGACCGGTACCACTGAACAGTACAATAAGGAGAATGATTGACTGGCTAATGAATATGCTTATTCTATCTATTATGGCAATTTTTGTTATTTTCATGAAAACTCTGAAAAATAAAAGGCATAGAGATTAAGTAACCTATTATGTGTTGCAGACAAAAGCTGCTCTGCCTCTTCTTTCTCTCCAGAAAACCCAAATTACTTCTACTTTCATGGTGTTTTATAAATCCTTTGTCTTTATTCCTTTTGATTTCTACTGCTGTGGAAGAAAAGGAGAGATGTGACATTGACTGAATTATACTGAAGAACTTTAACCTCCAGAATACTTTACTCCAGAGCTCAGCCGCTTCCATCTTCGATCCTTGTCAGAAAGCAGAAAAAAGGAGAGCATAACTACTAAAGCTATCAAGAAGCAGCAGAAAAAAGAACCAAGACAAAAAAACATGGACAACGTAAACTAAATTGGTCAGAACAGAAAGATTAGAAACAGATATCTAAAAAGAAATAATTCAAACAATAATTCTAACTCATTTTTTAACATGAAGAACTTGGGTTAGAACTTAATGCAGAAGCTGCATTTACACAGCACTGCCCCAAACATTCTGGTCCTTGACATTCACAAGGCATGGAAAAATCTTTGTGCAGACAACATCACTTCAAATTAAGGAAAGAAAGAAATGACAACAGATACAGCAAGAGATTTCATATAAGAAGTCACTTTGCAATTACATTGGAAACTGATGCTGGATATTTTAGGGGAGTCATGAATATGTGAGGTCGTCCAGCATATGCCTTCTACAAAATACTGGTGCTTTATGCATTCATGGAAACCTGCATTACACACGAGGACAAATAAAGAAATATATAAATAAATATGCCAGCAGGTATTATTTTAGCTGATACATAACTAAATACAAGTAAATCTTGTACAAAATGACAGTGGGAGGAATGGTGAGATGGACTTTTAATGAAGTTATGCTAATTACTAGTGTTTATTTAAAAATCTTGAGCATTCAGTTCTATCACATGATGTTTGTCAGCCTAGGACTGGAAAAGCATCTGTCCAAAGAAACTTTGGAGAACAAGATCTCACCTGCTTCTAAGCAACTGTACAGCTGCTGATGTAAGTGCCTGTGTATGACAGATGTTTACATAGAGTGGTCAAGCACATAGGCATTTCTAACCTTCCCATTACTGAATAATATACAGGAAACTATATTGCCAGAAAAGGTACCACTCAAAGCTGTGGTTAAACTGTCATATTCTAATAGTATTTTAAATTCTGCATCCAGGAATACAAGTATTTACCTCAGGGTCTGCTGTCCATATAGTTCTCTATATCTAACTTACATGCATTTACATATTTCATCTCTGACAACCAAGACTTACCAGTAATATTTCTGAACAATGTGTCCAAAAATCTCTCCACTTTTCAATTCAGTGAAATTCAACCATCACAAAGGCTGGTCACACTTTCCATCTTTTACAGTCAATAACTTTCAAGTTATTTCTTAAGACAGACAAAGTTTACACTAACAAAAGATGTTTATTAGAATTTCCATTAGTTTGTGCCCTGCTCTTATGATTGACTTTGGTATGCTTGGCCAAAGACTGCAGCAATCACATGAATGTAATAATTACAGACACGAATAGATTTTGCAATGTTGACTCTACCAGCCAAATTAGCTGTTGGTGGTAATGGCTACAAGACTTCTGTTATTCTTTCACTTCTTAAAAACAGTTTTTTAAAAACTGTGGTGTTTATGGTCTTAAAATGAAACACTGGAATAAATCCTTTATTTCAAGCAGTACAGATGTATTAAATTACTCTACAGCTACTTAAACTTATCTCTGGGGAAATGGGAGTTGAAAATGTTTCTTTTATTACATACCAGAATGCTTTGGTGATGAAAACGTAAAAAGTAACTACTTTTGCTATGTAGTCATCTGGCTAAGCATGTATTGACATGAGAAAGAACAGAATGGAAACAGAAAAGTAAACAGAAGAAAAGACGGCAAGAACAATAATAGAGGAAAGAGGAATATTAATTTATTTTAAAACTGATGAAATTCTGGAAAGGTTCCAAACTGTTCTGGTTTACCCCAGCCAGCAGTTAAGTACCATACAGTCAATCACTCACAGTGTGATGGGGGAAAGAATCATGGAAAAATGACAAAGTAGAACTCGTGGGTTTGAGATACAAAAACCAAACCAAACCAAACCAACCAACCAACCAAACAAACAAACAAAAAAACCCCAAACAAACAAAAAACCCAAATCACTATTTACTAAGACAGAGCATGAAAAGAGAAAAAGAAAGTAATAATAGTAATGATAATTATATATTTTTACAAAACGTGATGAACAATACGACTGCTCACCACCTGCCAACCCATGCCCAGCCAGTGCCTCAGCAGTGGCTGCCCGCTGGCTGATTCCCACTGTTTTATGAGTTTTTGCATGATGCCTTATGGTATGGGACATCCTAGTTTGGGTCAATTGTCCTGGTTCTGTCACCTCCCAGCTCCTCTTACCTCCCAAACCCTTTTGCTGGCAGGACACCATGAGGAGCTAAAATGTCCTTGACTCCATGCAGCAACACTCAGCAACCACTAAATCACTGGTGTGTTATCAACACTGTTTTTCTCCTAAAGCCAAAACATACCATCATATCAGAGACTATGAAGAAAAATCAATTCTGTCCCAGCTGAAATCAGAACATAAACGAAGCCACTGCACAGAAAATTTTACACATCATTGTGTGGTAAAAGAGAATGTAAATTTTTCACCAGTGGTTGCAATAATCCCATTGGATTTTCTGTTTCAGATATTAGGAAGCTATCTAATTAAAGGGGGATTATACCTCTTATTTTCCATTGTCTTATTTGCTTTGCTGCTCTTTTCTATCCCAATCATAGAGCAGTAACTATGGACAAATGTTATTAGAGTAGCCTGTAGGCCTTTTTAGCTAACATTTTAATTCAGAATAATTACAGAGCTTCATCAGCTGGAGCTCTTGTTCTAAATAAAATAAAAATTAAATTAAATTAAATAACCCAATAGCCTTTAGTAGATTTCTACCTGAAGTGTGGATGCAGAAGTCAGAGTTTGCTTTTTGACTGTATTACCTTTAGTTAATTATAACTGAGAACACCCTTGTGCTCTCATATGTAGATAGTTTTCCATCATCTTTTTTTCTTGAATTCTCTTTTCTAAATTGTTGTTGCTCTTTACAGTACTTTGTTTAACTTTAATGCAGTGAGCTAAAAGAGGTCACATCTGCCTTTGAACAGTTCTCCAGATGACCCTGGGAACATTTTTTGTCAGTGTCACTTAACATTCCCAACCTAGGGCTGAACTACATGCTGAGTCTGATGAGTTTTTATTACTAGTGATATCAGCCCTGCTCCCCTGCTGGGTATCAAGATCATGTATCTAAATTCCAACCCTATGGCAGTTTTCCCCTTAACTAAGCATGAGCCTGTTTGTCCCTACAGGCTCTTTTAGACATATAATGCTTTCTAGATTTCACATAGAATGAAAAACTGTGCCTTGGGGGCATCCTAATTTATACACTTTATCTGAAATTGCCCCTCCAGCAAAAGTCACTTTGTAAAAGTGATATTATGGCATCATATAAATGTACTCCCAGTATAGTTTTTCAGATCCAATATTCATTTACTCATCAAAACATTTTTTGGTCTCTTTTCTGTAATTCTAATTCCAGTTCTAATGTGGCAAAGATAAAATCAGTATGCTTCTGGTTTATTTTATTGATGAGCTAAGTCCTTTAAAACTAACTTTGATACCAGCTGAAAAATTGTTTACAGGTTGCACATAGTGATTTTTATAGTTTGAGTACCTCAAGGGCTTTCTATGCTGTACTGATTTTCATTAGATTGTGCCAGATTTAGTAAAGCAAGTAATTATTTTCCTGAAGGCATAAGTATGTTTTTAAAGACTTAATAAATGTTTATAGTTTTAAAGTTCAAAAATATTTAGACCAGGTGTGGAGAGTAATCAAATACTTTTAAATGTGATGGTCTCATGGTTTATCTCTGTCCCTTTGAGCCTGGCATAAATCAAGGAGTGATGCTGAGTGGGAAGATGCTACCCTGTAGATTGGTCTCTGGAAGCAGAAAGCACTATTGGGTTGACATAGTTTTTTGTAAGACTGTTTCTGTCATGTTAATCTTAACCAGATAAACCTGGCATCAAGTGAGCACATAGTACAAAGTATTAATTATAAAGAGAAAGACTGTTTTTAACATCTAAATATTACTTCATAAATGACATTACCATGATTATTAGGAGTATTTTGATTCTTCTTATGAATACATTTTTTTTTCTCTCTTTAGGTGGAAATTTAAGAATCTTTTAAATTCTTTTTGATTCCTCATTTTGTTTAAATGAGAAGTATGCTAATGCATACTTCATCACACAGATGTTCAGGTCAAAGAGAACTTCCTTTTCAAATACATTATGTTTTATAAATCTAGTACATGTAAGACAGGAATTAGCACACTAAAGCAAGATACCATGACTTCTCTTTCTGTGCAACCTCTTACTAATGTACTGGAATTGTAAAATGCAGGACAGTTTGATATTACTAGCCACTATTATCACTAAGAACATCCTGCGCAAAAAGATAAAATTAGATTTATCTTAGCATGGATACTCAAGTGTTTTTGTTTTACCAAAGATAGGTAATGATTTTTTCTCTGTTTCATTTCTGTTTGGATTCCTATAAAAAGTTCATATAGTGAACACTTTTAGGAACTAATGTGAATCTTGTAACTAATGAGTAGATGTCTTAAAGACAATCTAAAATTATTTGAACTGAACTCAGAAATTCGTATCACTGATCAACCTACAGCAATATTTATGCTGTATGGCACAAGAAAATATATGCATTGAATGAAAAATTAGATTATTTTAAGATGTATTTATTTGACTTATTTTTGTTAAGGGAAAATAAGAAAGAAATATTAAACAACAACTGCCCTGTCCAATTTTCCTTGTTCAAATAACCCTTAGCGGGAATCTTTATGCTTCACTGCAGTGATTCTGTTTCCTTGGACAGTTACCTATGTAATCTTTTGCATGACTGCAATACAGTTCACCAAAAGAAAAAGAATTCTGAAGCTGCCTAGAGGAAGTTATGGAAATTAATGCATCTTTCCCCCAGCCTCCTTCAAAATAAGATCTTGATTTAGACTTTATTTTATTTTCCCAATCAGAGTGACCATTTGACCTATCTATAGTAAAAAGACATTGACTTACATTCATCATCTACCTAGAGATGTAGACATCAACTTGACATCGCCAAGGAGGCTAGCCAAGCTTATGGTTGGTTTGTCTCACTAGACAGTTCCACTGAGTATATAACTTTTAAAATCTAGTGCTTAACCAGTATAGTCATATCTGTCAATAATGGGGCAAAATGTGAAACAATTATGCTTCTAGTGCATATTTTTTGTGGACTACAAAATATTTGAGATAAATATTTGCAGTTTCCAGTTCTAGAGATGTGTGAAATAACAATCAAAATACGAACTCTATTAACTAGTGGAAAATCTATATTCCTATCAGACACTAAATTTTCAGCAGGTGTAAATTTAAATCTGTTTAACTGATATTATCTGAAGTTTGGGTGTTTTGTCTCAGCCTTTACTTCTACCACAGACTGCCCTACACTTCTTGTATCTCAGCATACCTTTGAGAATTACATGCCAAAGCCTCCATTGTGTAATTTTATGGTTTTATCTATCAGCAATTAATATACAATTTTAAGATACATTTTTCAGGAACTGCTATACTAAGCTTGCAAAAATAGTCAAAATTGAAGTAAATATCCTAGCTCTCATGTTTTATCTAATCTGATTAAATCTGATTTACAGTGTATTTAACACTAGTGATGCACTAGCTCTTTTCTGTCATGGGCATAAAAATGTATTGCCAGTTTCAAAAAAGTTGGCAAGGTACAGTTTGTACCACTCCTTAATGGTCTTCAGTCTGTGTTACAGGTAAATAAGGAAGATTTATTTAAGGGGTAGAATGTGGTGTCTAGATGGTTGATTTTGTCTATTTTGTTCCTTGCAGCAAGGCACTTACTGAACAATAAGTACATTTTTTGTGTGCACCTTCTCCCCTATTTGCTGGATAAATTCATATGGTAGATAGAACTAATATACCCTGTTTGTTTTTTCTTTTTTATTATTTTATAGTTAAATTATTTTAAATGAATATTATAGAAAAATTAATCACAGAGTTAAGTAGTACATATCAAAATAATTACTTAAAAGCATGAATTTGCCCCAAATTCTATGTTAATAGAAATGAACTGATTATTCAGTGTTGATCAGAGAGACATCATTACATATTTCTCACAAACCATTGATGGGAAAGGGTCAGTGCATTTTTATTCCTTAGTGCATTTTTTTTCCTAGCTATTATTTGGACAGATGGCCATTCATTGCAGTTGCTGAAACTTTTTTCCCCTAATTTAAATTTAATGAAGTGCAAGAAATCAATCAAAATGTTTCTGTTTTTTAAATATTTCCTGGGGGAAATAAATTGCTTTCTTTTACATCTCTCATACTCCAAGCAGCATCTATGTCTCACTGTGAAGCCGCTGCTTAGAAAATTATCAAAATCAGCACTTACCTAAAAGATGCTCATTCAAAGAAATATGTTTAATACAATGTAAAGTTTTATCAACATTTCCACAATGAAGTCAAAACTTCTTTACTTGGAAAGACTTCTTATTTCTTCATTATTTATTTAGTGATTTAGGCCAAGTTTCAATGTAGATGTGAGAAAATATCTTCCAAATTTTAAAATATGTTAAGTGTTTCCTAGACCTATTTTTGGACTGAGCACATTTGACTTTTAAAAAATACTATACTTCTCTAGCATTTTTAATTTGCATACAGAAATGCAGTCTTTCAGTCAGAACAGTTAGCTCAGAGTCTATTCTCAGAACTATGCTGACCTCACAGATGATGTAATCACAGATGCTTTTGACAAATAATATAAGACAGTCATAAATAAAATGAGTCTTGTTGGCTGGGAATTAGGGAGAAACAGGCAGAAATGTTTATTGGAATGGAAATAATGAACCTAAAAAAGAGTGAAGTTTCTAGGAGGATACTACAAACACTGGAGAAAGAAAACTAAACACTGAAAACAAACGATTGACAAAACTCTTGGATTTCAGCACTCCAGAACTTCATTAAAATGTGGGTACAAACATATGGATTTGTTTCAAAGAAGTTGTTTGAAATAAGTTCTAGTAATAACTATTAAGAGCAGTCCTTATTGGTCAGCATTTTTACATACATACTGGTACTATTTCACCAGCTACAAGGGAAAATCATTTAGCTTAAATTCAAAAAATACTCTTCATTTTGAGTAAAACAATTGGCTCACTTTGCAGTTTAGATCCAGAAAATATGGTTTTGAAATTCATGTTACATGACTCCATGGTAAGTGTGGAGTACATTAAACATTTTTGTTTACTGGATGGGTAATTGCAAGAGAACAAATGCAGGACTGTTAGAGATACGTGCAATACCATCTTCTCTGAGTATATGAAACAAAGCACGAGCATTCTAGACGTAATAGAGTGCTGACTCTGAAGAAAAATTTTATGCAAAGTAAAATTTATCTACTTTTATTGGCATTAAAAATAATGAATTTAAGGCCTCACTGTCTATTTGCTGAACTGATGGAAACACAGGCTAAGCTTTTTGATGCTAAAGGTAGCATTGTCTTGACTATCTCCTCAGAATAGTTTCATTTATAAGATTTAAAAAAATGATAGTTGAAGAGAATGAGAACAATAGTCAGAAATCTAAGTTTTGGCAAACTACATAGAAACAGAAACATAATTAGTCTCTACTATGTTGGTAGAGAAACAGTTAATATGACCTAGTGAGCTCAGCCTGAACTCAGTGTGTTGACACAGCTGTACACAGTGAGAATATAATCAAATTAAGTCACCGTAGCTTCTGGCTATGACAACTTTGGGGTGGAAGTAGATTTTTGTGAGGTATCTCTGTGCATCACTGCTAGTTAAGTAACTGGGAGACATTTTCAGAAAGGGCTAGAAATTCATGTTGTGTAGAGAGCAGAAATATACTTTTATTTGTCCTTTATTTCTAATCAGAAATTAGAATTTCTGTGGCAGTCTCAGTGTAGGACAAACAAATAATTATTTGAGACCCATATTTTGATATGAAATCTTGTGGAGGGATGTTAATTGAGAAAGGTTTATTACTTGCTACTTAGATGAGAGGTCCTGGAAGATGTATACCTTTGCAAGATATACTAGAGCAGTAGACATGAATGAATGTCACAGTACCTTCCTCTTTCAAATGAGAAGGGTGCTGCTCTTTTAATAGTATGCCTTCTCCCACAGAGCAATATTTCTACCTTAAGTGGTGCAAGGGACTCTGTGTTACCAAGTTGATGGAAACAAGGAACCATATGTGGCCTTTCTCCTCTTTCCCACATTTATGAGAAATGTGTACTTTATAGATCTGTTTTGAAAATTGAAGTTTTAACAGATTTTCAGCCTTGATCACAGTTTAATAAACAGAGGAAAAACTTACAAGAATTGCATCAGAGGGGTTTTGTTTTGTTTTTATTTCAATTGCCATAAACAAAAGCTAAATAAATAAGTAGATTTAACTCTGTCTACAGTGAAACCAAATTGTAAATACAAAATTTAGTATATTTGCTGAGCAAAGAATGGAATTTTGCACAGTTTCTAACTGTGCTTTCACCAGCCTGTGCTGGCACATCAGCTGTGCTGACTGGGTGCTTTCAGGCTTTGATACTTTCTTGCTCTCAAGAGTTGTAGGTAGAAGCTCTTCTTCTCAGCTAATTTTAGTTAACTTCTTATGTTTTCAGATTGCTAAGTAGAATCTCGCGGTGGTTACTTCTGTTTTGTGAAATTCCTCCAGAATGCAAAGGTAATAAAAAAAAGCTTGTTTCAAATCAATTTGAAAATATTGACTACATAATTTTATAATGATTGTAATATTTCTTTGCATACTTGCCTTATTAGAAACCAAAATTATAAAAAATATCATTCTGTACCACAGCAGACAGAGAACTATGACATTTTACCTCCCTTTGGCATTTAGCTCCCAGTTGTCCTAAATTACACATCTTACAACATTACTCTAGCTGATCCTTATCTTTTCATAGTCACAGGAAGTAATGCTAGCAGAAAAACAAGGGGGCATTTGACTGTCATAGGATAGATAAACCCTGAAGACATTCCCTCTTTATTCTGACAATCATCACTCTAAGATGGATATCTTAGAGTCCTTGTTTAGTGGAAATGCTAAGTCTCAGCTTGAAACAGTGATTGTGCACCTGGTGGGAAGGGAGGGTCAACCCAGGGGAGCTCAGGTGCAAGCAATGCACTGGAGTGACTGGATGGGGTAGAGCCAGGATCCACCTCTTAGAATTTATTTAAGGGTTGGCAGTGGCAGTAAGGGTATTTCTCTGGAGATCCCTGCCTGAGGTCT
Organism: Gallus gallus; assembly: GCF_016699485.2. Classification (NCBI taxonomy): domain Eukaryota; kingdom Metazoa; phylum Chordata; class Aves; order Galliformes; family Phasianidae; genus Gallus; species Gallus gallus. The sequence continues at coordinate 32,615,905 of NC_052536.1, read as the reverse complement.
TCTGAAGGTAAGATGCTTTTCCTCCTCTCTCTTTGTTTATGTGTATACAGATGTTGCTTTTGGGCTTGTCTTCATTTGCTGCAGCGAAGGACTTTACTTTCCATTGCATTATAGTGTTACACCTTGAAACTACTGTGTGGCTGTTAAAGATGGAGATCTATTACTGCTCAGTCCTACGTCTTTTCTTTCTCTCATTTATAATGACTTTTACAGCAGTATTACTTTTGACAGGGAAATGCAAAAGTTGTTCTTGATTGTAGGTAGTTTTGCAGATAAAAGCACAAGAGGCTTCAGTTTTGATCATTATTGGGAATAAAATACTCAAAGGGCTACATGGATTTTTCTTCCTTACCCATCACATGCAGCAGTGCTGAATGTGACATAAAACCTTCTGTTGTGGGGACTGACAAACCCATTTCTAGTCTGATGGACCCAAACTAGGTGTGCTGCTGCTGCTGTTTTCACTAGAGGTAGCCTCGGTACAGTGGCTCAGTCTTACGTACCTTCTGATAACTGTACGCAAGCTTTCCATGTGACTGAAATTTTAACAGTGGAGGAGCTCCTCTTGAGAACTATTAGAATCTAGCTTTGCCTAACCTACAGCTTGTGAAGTTTTTTTTTTTTTCAGTCAGAAGAATAAAAGATTTCACATCAGAAATTAGTTGCGTGTATTTGACAATATATTCTGTTTCCAGCATTGCTGTCTCTGTGAGGAAGTCACAAAACTCTAAGGTTTATTTTGTATCTTCTAACTTATGGAGTTAGGCAGTAATGTATACATTGTGCTTGAGAACTATACTTCAAATCTAATCTAACAAGTTACAGGCTTCAGAACTATTGCTACCTGTCTGTATTTCCTCCTACGTAAATCTTGATTCTGTCCTACATTTTTGTCAGTTTCCATTTGTTTTCAGCTCTTGGTGGAAAATATCAGTGAAAAGGAGAATATGCTATTGGTTTGGAAACTAATAATACCATGCAGTGTAGGTTTCTGACACCATTGCTCCACCCCGGTGTCTCAAGTATTAGCACAGTCTTTCCATCACCACACCCTTTTCTCAGTCATTAGTAGTTTTGTTCTGGTGCCATGTTCTCTGCTTGACGGCCATCCATGCCTGTTAATCCTGTCCTTACCTTCCTCTGTAAATCCAGGATTGTTCACTGGTTTTATTTACTTTTTCCTCAGGCCTAAGAAGGGTGCATTTTGATACACAGATTCCTACAGTTTCTAGTAAACAGCTTATATGCTTGTTTCAGTGAGTCTTGTCCTAGGGCTTTACCCTCTGTATGCTAATCCTGAAAAACTTCTTTGGCTTAATTCAGTTCTGTCAGAAAAAATGTTGAAAACTACTATACTGGCGGGGGGGAGGGGTAGGAAGGGTTATTTCTGCTGCTATTTCACATGGTTATTCAAAGAGATGGTTTGTTTTTCTGTTTACAGTATCAGTGCATAGTAATGTATGTTGAAGTTAACAGAATGATATATTATACATATCTTCTGTGACACTGTGTGGTACATGAACTGTTAAGCTTGACTTAGAAGGAACTGGATGTAAGACTGAAGCCAAACATGCAACTATAGAAAATGAATAGAATTTTCTTAAGCAGCTGCATGTATAGTCTTTCTTAGATCATCTAAAAATGTGTGGACTGAGCTTTTAATAGAGAATAGAAGAAGAATCACAGTCATAGGAGTTGGAAGGGTTCTCTGGAGCCAATGGAAAAATAATTCTGTGACTGAAGAGGCATTACGCATGCTCATTCTCTTGCCATCTTCAGAAAAGAATGCTTCGCCAAGATATCATCATCTTATCTCACAATATCTCAGGTTCTTTTTTTTTTTTTTTTTTGCACACCCAAAGCTGGCCTGTATCTGCTACCTATGATTTTCAGTATTTCTCTTAGTTTTCTTTAGGTAGTAGTGCTTCTCCGTAACAAAGGAAAGCAGGAAAGTAAAAGGTTCCTTTTTTCTTCAAAGAAAATCTGTTGAAGCAACTGCATTTTGATTATCAGGTATATTAAAAAAAAAAAGTTTGTCCTGTTCTATGGATATGTCCTATAAGGTTAGTTTATATATGAAATGCTTACTCATTTTATTTACTATTTACTTCCTTCTCTTTTTATTCTTGAAAATATTAGTGCTGATGGTTTAAGACACAAAACAATTAACATCTTAGTCTAATCTCAGCCAGAAAATGCAGTATAGCCACAAAAGTAAAGTTAGAAGAAGCAAAATCAATCTCCAGAGAAAAATAATCATTGAAATGAATGATAAAAAGAAAAACAAAATCAATTTTCTCTGAAGAAGATAAGGAATTGCATGGGGGAAAAAAAAATTACATAATGTGGCAAAATGCCTTGCTGCCCAAAGGAGATGCAAGCAGTCTCTAATAGGAGAAAAAGATTACAAAGCTACAAGGACAATCAACGCAGGAAAATAAAAGAATGTTTCAGCATATTCTGTGATATGAACTTGGAAAGTGAAAAATAGATGAAAGAATAAATTTTAAGGGATTGTGTTGAAATGTCAAATAACACTGGAAAAGTCTGGAAAATACATGAATGCATTTATATGTAAACCTGTGCATGCACTCATTTTCTTGCTACAGTGAAAGATAACAGAAGTTGCATTTGTTTTTTGTTTTGTATTGATGTATCAATAGCTGCAAGCAAAAAAACTATCAGGTTCCTTTTGGAATTCCATTCATATCTAGACTGTTGGATTTCACAATAATTAGCCTAACCAACCAGTGTGTGATATAGAAACCTTTGATTACTTTCCTTTTCACAGACTGTGACAGGATATTTTTCCTGTAACCATGTTTTTTCAGCATTTACTAGTAGTTTGCTTACTCTTGTTGAAGCTTCGATGCTAATGGTTTGTTGATCTCTTTAACGTATAAGTTAATATGTAGGTTGCTCTGGAAATAATATCTCTTACTTAATTTCATGGAGAGTACAACAGATATGAAGAGTATGGTAACACTATTTGATGGAGAAAATTCTCTGCTACAGAACACAATTTACAACATATTTGCCACCATTAGCTATGCATTTTCAATAATGATGATCTAGAGCCTGAATGCCATACTCATAGAAATCTGCATGGCTGTCCCGAATGTGGATTATTTTTCATGTTGCTGTTACCACTGCTGAAATGCACCACACGCAACCTTGCTGTTTTTTTGTGTACTATTATGTCTCCATGTCACTTAACAGTCACTTACAGCAGTTTTGCAAAGGTCCGGAAGAGTTAACTAAGTTGCATGTAAATCTTTAAAAAACAAATGTAGTGATTCATTCATTTAGACTGTAATTTGTATATGTTGACTAAGATATGATATTAATGTAATTATATTAACAACTTAAAATTTAAGAAAAATACATAATTAATGCTTCTCAGCTTTTTAACCACTCTCAGCTCTTGTAGAAGTTTCTAAACCAGGCAGTCACTATTTGAGATTCATGTTTTAATTCTCATAATATATTAAAACTATTTTAAGTATTGCTGTAGCAGTTTTATTGATGTTTAACACATGGATAATTAATTTCTATTTCAGACAACTTATGTGCAAAACTATACTAAAAGAGCATTAAACTCAAGGAGCCAAAACTTAGGAAATGTTAAAGTTATACTTGTCTGTACAGCCTTTTCTACAATCTGCTGTGTACCTGCATTGTACGGTTTTGTGATCATGTGATTGTGTTCTCCCACCATTACCATTTTTTTTTTTCTGAGGATGAATTGAAAATGTTTGTCAAGGCTCTGAGTGCATTTACAACTCTCTCCCTGCCCACTCCTCAGGACTCCCCCTCTACTTGTCTAGTGCCCTGTACCCAGTTTCAAGCCCTGGCACCTTCAGTCCCTGCTCTAGTGAGGCCAGAGCTGCGTTGGTGTCTAGCTCCCCATAACCAAGCCTTGCCCAACCCTGAGGGGGAACAGAGAGCTAGCTATGCACAGACCTTTATTTCTGGAGTGTAAGCACATTGAGGATTGCTGATGAGTGTCAGTGAGTGACTGTGTATGATTCAGCTGCTGGAACAGTCCTTATGTGGTTCTAGCATACGCCAGCTAGAAAACTCCTAGAGAGTCCCACTGTTCACAACTGTGACTGCTCTGTAGACTGTCCCCTGTGGGTATCTGCAGGCAGCCTTGTGTGTTGGGGACAGGCATGAGGACTCTGCCAGCTGGCTTCAATGCCTGGACGTATTTAGTTAACTTGCAGAGCCATAGCCTTGGCCCTTCTGCAATATGGAGGTCAACTGCACAGGAAAAGTCAGCACTGATAGTTGCCTAGGCGAGACATAAGTCAGTGTTCATCCATGCAGATCTTCTGCCACTTTTGCCTGATTTCTGACTACGGGGACGTACTGATCTTGAGCGTGGAAGAAGTTATGCTTGAATGTCAACCAACTTTCTTGGGCTCCCTTATCTTCCAATGCTCTAACCCATAGGATGCTTCCAAGCAGATCCTTGAAGACTTCAAAGATGGCTTTCCTGAAGTCCAATCTTACTTATTGCCTTGTTTTTTCCATGTAGAATCCTGAACCACACTATCTCATGGTCACTGCATCCAAGGCTGCCCTCAGCCTTCATGTTCCCAACCAGTTCTTTCTTGTTTGTAAGAACAAGATCCAGCAGCACTCCTCCCCGATTCCTTCATCAACTTAGTCAGAAAGTTATCTTCCATGTGCTGCAGGAACCTTCTGAAATGTGTGGCTAGCATTGTTGCTTTTCCAGCAACCAGTGGTTGAAGTCCCCATGAGAACTAGTTCCTGTGATTGTAAGAATAATTTCAGTTGTCTGTCTAGGGATTCATCGACTTCCTCCTTCTCATCAAACAGCCTCTAGTAAACCTCCACAGCTATGTCACACATGTTATCCTGCCCCTTACTTCTCACTCAGAAGATCTCTACTCATCTATTATATATCCCTAGGCAGAGCTTGATACATTCCTGTTGTTCGTTCTCTCATTATAATGAGCAACTCCACTGCCTCTCCTTGTTAGAATGTCTTTCATAAAAAGTACATAGCCACCCATAACTGTTCAAACCCTACTATGTCTCCTTGATCACAATAAGATCATGGCCCTGTGGCAGCACACACCTCTAGTTCTTGTTTATTCCCCATGATGTGTGCATTGGTATACAGACACATCAGAGAATAAAAGGGAGCCAAGGTTGCAGGTTTGGACGGAAGGATGAAAAAACTCCTAATAATGATACACAACCTTGAGGTAGGTTGTAGTCAACAGTCTCTGGGTAGGTTCTGCCCAGTTCTGTGACTAAATAGGGCAGAGGGACCCACAAACCAACACCCCAAGAAAGGGGAAAATGGTAGGGAGATGGGCCTAAAAGCAAAACAGCAGCAGCAAGCTAAGAGAGGTTCAAGCTTAAAGGGAGTAGATTTAGGTTAGATATAAGGAAAAAGTCCTTTACAGTGGGGGTGGAGAGTCCCTAGAACTTGTTGCCTAGTGATGTGGTGGATGCCTCATCCCTGGAAAGTTTTGGGGTGAGGCTGGATCAGACCCTGGGCAACCTGGTCTATCTGCGGTATCCTTGTTCACTGCAGGAGAGTTGAACTAGTTGACCTTTATTAGGTTCCTTCTAACTCTAAAGATTTTATGACCCTATGACTCTATGATTCAAGTAGACTTTTACAAATAGAGGGAAGATAGACCTTAGAAATCTGGTAGAATCTTTTAAGATGTCACCAAGTGAATGATTAAAGGAAAGTCAACAGATATAGTTTACTTAAATTCCTAAAGCTTTTGATGCTCTCATCCTGAAAGGACCGTAATTTTTCTGAAGATAAGAGAGTCCTTCTGTGCAATAAAACCTGGACAACAGATAGAAAATAAAAGGTGGGAGTAAATTGTTACTTCTCATATTGGATGTTATCTGCTGCAATACCTGTTCAGTATAAATGACCTGGGAAAGGTAATGAATGATGCTGTGACAAGGTCTGCTGATCATTTTTATTGCTCTGAATAAATTTGTATCATAATTGATGGTAAAATAATGGGGAAGTCTTTCATAGAGCTAAGTGACAAAATGATAAAATGACAGATGAAATTCAATGACAATAAAGGCTAATGCACGTGGAAAAAAAACAGCCCTAACTAAAAATACAGTGATGAACTCTGATTTGGTTGTTACTGCTTAGGAAACAGATCTTGATTTCAGTGTCTCTCCATCAAATCTCAGTGCTCAACAGCATTCAAACCAGAAAATAGAATGCATGAAGCTTTAAGAAATGATTAGAGGACAAAACAGTAATGCTATCTGAAAAATTGCAATGTAGCTATATCTTAAATACTCTATGAAGTTCTGATTACACCCAAATTGAGAAACAGTATTGTTTCAAAACTAGATAGGAACACTGGCAAGAAAGCTTCTGTTTTGGAAAAATGTAAAATTACTCCCTAGATTCATGGAATAATAATTGGATGGCATTAAATTATTGAGAAGACATTTTAAAACATAGGAGAAAATAATTTTGTCAGATGCATAATATAAGACTGTAAAATTCAGAGCAACAGGATACAGCTGTGTAGCAAGGAAATGGATTTTAAAAGTGATCAAATAAATTCATGGAATACAAGTCCACCAGAGCCAATTAAACATTAAAGTAGGGGTGTGATTTCAGCTCAGAAATTCCCCAGGTGTAGAAGACATTCTAAGGAAGATATGTCTCCCTAAACAATTCTAATTTTATGATAAAACACTAGTTATATCTTTTTATACTGATATATAGGCTTTTCTACATAAATGTTTAATAAAGCGTTTATAATAATAATTGTAGATAAAGTATATTTGCTTGGATTCTTCTACTGCCAAGGTGCCTCCTTCTGCCCTCCTTCCTGAGGGAGGCAATCCCCAGCTCTCATATTCTTCTGTGGTTTAACCCTGCCTTTTTCAGTCTGGCTATAGGATCTTGTATCACTTGGAAGTTTTAAAGTAGTATGCCTTTGCTGATGGATGGAGACAGTGTCTTTGCCTATTTATAGGAACTGAGAGACTTTTATTATTATTTATATTTATTATATGCCTGCTAGAGTCACAAGACATAAAGTAGTAGCACAACAAAATAATATTTTGCAATATATTTTGACACAAATACGTGACTATTACTTTATATGGGATAACAAACATAGAGCAAACACTGGACAGCATCCTGCTTGAAACAATTTCTTATTATACGAATGTTTCCCTTCTCTGTTATTTTGTCTTTAGTGAAACAGATTTTCCCTAGTAATTTCCCTTTCTTTATATTCTCTTCTATTTCACAAGTTCCATACTCAGTTTTCAGGTTAAGATAATAATTAAAAAATCAATAAATATATTGGCATTATTGATTAGTTCAAGTACAACTGATAGAGGTCACACTCCATCAAAACATAAGCATTTTCCCAATTTTATGTATATGACTTTTACTCCAGGATTCAGTTCCATTCTCAGTACGCTTTTCAAAGAATTTCTGTCTTTCTATCCATCTATATTTTAGTAAAGCTGGCATGATATTTCTGACATCAAATCTGGGGTGCTTTTTAAACTCATTTATTTAATTCTTAGAATTGAAACTATTTGATAATTAATTCAACACCTGTCTAACTTTAGAATACTGTCTCCAGTAGCATCTGTCCTAGGTTTCCAGCTTGTGTTATGTGTCTCCCTAACTCATCTTTTCTATGTATCACATATTCATGCTAAGAGATCATAAGTTTTCTTCCCATATTTACGTAAAATTCTCATCAGTAGTGAATATTGGGAGGGAAACAATGTTTTATGTATTCTAAATGTAAAGGAGAACAATATGTCAAGCAGCCAGAGTGAATCTGTGTGTTACATTTTAAAGAATTTGGACTGTAAAATTCCTGAATTTTAAATAGTCTTCTTAATTCTTAATAAGAACCCTTCTTTCTATCTAGTTTGTGCAGTGCGTATTCTCTCATAGGTGTAAATTAAAACCAATACTAAATGATGATGTGAGCGTGAGATCTTAAGAGATAGTGATATTGAATTGAAATAGTAGAAAAATGAAAAAAGACCCAGAGAAAACTTTCACATTTTAGTCACATGAATATGTAAATATTGGGAGTAAAAAAAGTAATGTGTCCAAACATCGTATTAGGCATATAAAGAGCAGAGAAGGTAGAAGGTGTAAGGGAGAAGTACTTCAGAAGGTCATGGCAAGGGCAAATACCAAGAAAAATTGTCTCTCTGAATCATTAGACAAAGACTCACTGATAAAGACGCTCATATCTTTTATACTAGCTATAGTTGCCAGGCTGTCACGGTTCATTTTATATTAAGGATTGTTTTAGTATGTGTCTATTGTAAACTAGCTGTGGGCTTTAATGTTGGAATGAAATCAATGTTCTTTATGGCCTTGTTATTAAGATTCAAAGTTTCTGCAACAATGAAAAATGCTTCAGAAAAAAAGAATTAAATTTAATAATCAGACTATTAACCAAGGATATTCATTGCACATTACACAGAGACAAATTAAAAAGTCTGCAATAGTTTCCAGAAAACATCTGTTAAACAATGTCAAATTGATGATAAAGAAAATTGAGTTCCCTTTGCTGTTAAGTTTAATGCATATGTACACAGCTATAAAAGAGCTATCAAAGACAAGTTTCCATTTGTTGTTAATTCAGAAATGTTATCACAGGGAATCCTTAACGTCCTTAATTTTCTGCCAAGTTTTCCTTTTTCTTAATTGATGGAGCATCTAGGTTGATTTCCAGCTTTCCTACTGGAAGACAGAGGTGCACATATTTTCCCTCTTGTGGTAGAGAATATATATGTTGTTAGGTTCCATTTTCATGTAATTTCAAGTGAAGAAAAATGATATCATTTGCTAAAAAAAACCCCAGCAAATTGTGGGGGAAAAAAAAAAGTATAGTTTCCTTTACCCATCCTTTTAAAACACTGGTGATTCCAAATATAAGGTTTCATGTGGATGAGTTACGCCCTGTTTTTTCAATACAATTGTTTCATATTAATCCAATAGAAGAATTTCACTTAATTTTATTGAATTTTCAACTCTTTAAAATATGTTTAGATGAGACCCTTTTTTTATTATGTTCAAGTGCTTTAACTCCTGAAAACAACTGCTGTGCCCTCATCAGCAAATGGTACATACCAGAAAGAAGGTATCCAAAGAGTGAAAGTTGATATTGATATGTGCATTTCATAAGGTTCTGCTTTTGACAAATTTTACTCTGGTTGTGGTGACCAAGTGCCCATGAGCAGTTACAGGGTTTTTTAAATTTAGTTTTATTCAAAATAAACACAGTTGGTAGCCTCTGAGGCCTGCCTGCACCATGAACCAAAACAAAGGTAGAGAGAATTATCAGGAGACTTAACTCAGAAGTGTGTTCATTATCCAAACTAAAATACTAACACAAAAACCCACCATGACTAGTTATTAGAAATTAAATGGTATTAGCTAATATCAAAATGAGCTATTTCCATTATTTCTTAAGAAAATAAACACACAATCTAAATCCAATAGCCTAATATTCAGCTAACATGTTTTGATTGAGAACAAAAATGTTCATCAAAATAAAACCGCTCATAATAAAACTGTATTTGCATATCACACAAGAGAAGCCCAGTTGAATAGTATTCATTTCCATCATACAAACTGTATTGTGGAAAGTAGACAAATCAAATTTGAGAGTATAACTGTGTCTCAAAACCACATGCACACTGAAAGTAGTAATTAAGAGTGAAAGTCCACTGGCAGAACTGAAAAAGATTCTTGAAGTGCTAATATCATTATCAAATGCAAGAAAAGTCAGTCATCACAAAGAAGTAAGATTAATGTGGCTATGAACTTTTTACAGCTTCTTTTTTTCCTTTCCTGTCTTTTATTAAGTGGACATAGCCTAAAATTTTCAGGAAAACACAATAAATATATTTTTACTAAGAGAGTATTTTGACATGAATATTATGAATAATCCAGGATTGATAGGTTGCAGTTCAGCATGAGACTTTGGATTTTCTGTTTATTTGCTTACTTTCATTTTTGGGTTTTTTTTGTTTGTTTGTTTTTGTACTTTGAAGTTAGTCCCTTAGTTAAATACAACTCTAAGGTCTATAGGGAAGCAGTATGTTAGGTGTGACAAACATAAAGCATGTCTTCTTAAATACATTGAATAACATAGTGATTCATTTCTGTATACTTCATGGGAAGAATTTCCTTTTTTGGCCTTGTGGCCTGTGAAATGCATAAAGTATCTCCGTTACATTTTATTGGCATAAAAGTAAGATTTATTTCAATATAAGTATCAATGAAAAGGAGTTCAGGCAGAGTGGGATCTCATTATAAGTAGCACAGTATTATTCCAGCAACAAGACTTGTTATATGTGTGATAAAATATTTTTCAGTATTGGTAAAGGTGAAAATACCAACTTTCATTATTTCTTTAATGATAACATTTGGTTAGTTCTACCACTGGGAAACATCTTCTGTCTTTTGACTGTACTCACTGCCCTAGCTGTAATAAGGTTAATTTTAGGATTCATCCAAGGTGAACTAATATAATAAGAAAAAGCAGCTCTATATGTAGGTAGATCCAAAAGTAATGCCTCCTATCTATTTCCACGGAAACTACAACAGATACAAAGAGCACAATTACACTGTTTGGTAGAGAAAATTATCAGCTACAAAACAATAATTTTTAATGCCATCATCATTAATATGCATTTTCACCAGTGATGAAGAAAAGCCAGCATGTTGCATTTGTAATTCTGCATGGCCATCTTGGAACATGGCTTGTCTTTCATGTCAGTGTTGCCACTGTTGAAATGCACCTCTGACCACCTCACTGTGCTAGCATCCACTGTTTGGCCACCAGAAATGTTCAACAAGCGTCAATGAATGTCAGTAGGTGTAATTTTTTCCTCATGTAGGAATTCATTTTTGCACCTTTGCTTTCATACATGCTTCAGTGTCAAACTACACCTCAGCTGCCATCTCTCACACAGTAACAACAACAAAAAACAACAAATGCAATGGAACGTTGATGTCCTCCCACAACCATCTTCCTTGGGTGCCAGGGGCCAGCATCATCAAATATGGGTCATTACTTTTGAAGCAGTGCTCATATTGTGAGTTTAATCAGACAGATGTCTTGGACAGCCTTTTCTCATTTGTCACCACCTTTCTGTTGGCTTGTCATACTTTGAAGCCAAGGGTCATATTGTGCATAAATGCAGATTGCATAGTATACCTAAAAATTGAGAATTACATTGCCTATAGCAACACTACATTTTCTCTTATAGGACGATAAAAGAGGTGTATGATGTATGCTAAGAAAATGTTTTTTTAACCTGTCCAGTTTATATATATATATATATATTTAGATTCTGAAAAAACATTTGAAGAGGTAAAAATAAATGAAATCAAAGGAGCATACATTAAAATACACTAAAATGTGTTTGAGACACTGAAATTTGAAAACATTTGATTACAGTATGACCTTGTTAGACTTCATTTATTTTTTCTTTTGATCTAATGCTGATAAGCCTTCTTCGCCACCACTGATTTTTTTCACTGGAACCGCAGTGTAAAACAACATGATGAAACATGCCCATTGAAGTTATTGCTGTCAGTGACAAGAATCTTTGGAGATTGGAGATCTGTTCTTTAGCACTTTGGAGCAAGTTTCTATATAAAAGTGAGACTGTAGTACAGTGGAACAGAAAAATAATATGAAGACGGGTCATGAATTCAGGCATAAGAAGACAGGTATAAACAACAATAAAGGATTTTTAAATTTTTTAAATTGTTTTTACCTTTGTTGTGCCCCTCTTTGTCTTCAGTTTTTTTTTCATAGTATCAACCTGCTGAAGCAAAAGTAGTATTAATAAATGATAAAAAGTTTTGTTGGTTAACGTAGCTTAATTATAACATACAAAGTATACAAAACTCTTTAATCATCTTCTATATTTTCCCATTTTATCTAAAGATACTGTTGTTCATCTATAACATTTATCTTCAAAATAAAATCATTAATCAGCCAGGCTTCAAGAAAAAGGGTTTATGTTTTATTCCTTGTGATCTCTAGGGTACGAAACCTGAGGAATTTATTAGTTTTTTCTTCAGTCTGTGGAGAAAGTCCTTTAGAAGACAATTGAGTGTGTGAATAGGTTCCCAGTCTTCATGTAGAAAACATGATGGTCAGCAGTGAATAGCTACAATTCCCAATGCAATTTTTATGCTACTAGCAGAGATCTGCCAAATGAAAGTAACATACAGGATAATCATATGCATAAACCAGGGGCACACTTTAGTGGTCTTGGTGGTAAAGAGTTGATAGTTTGACTAGATGATAGCAGAGGTCTTTTCCAACCTTAATGGTTCTATGTTTCTATGAATTTAAAGTATGTGATATTATACTGCAATTTGAATATTATTACCAGTAGAAGTGGAAATACAAGAGACAAAACATAAACTTAAACCATATAAAAAACTTGTGCCTTTACCAATGCAGGTGCAGATGTTAGTAATATGGCATTACATCAAGTCTATTTAAAGAAAAGATCTAGCTCTAGAACAAAAGGGAATAATGTTCACAGTTTCAAGATACAAAACGCAAGCATCAGCATAGTTGAAATTATGGACACATAGAAAAGGAAGTTTTGTATTCACTGTTAGCTGATACTTAATGATTTCTACCATATGTTTTAAGATTAATTCTACATATTCTTTCAGCTTCACAAAAATGAACCACTTAAATTAAGGCAGCGTGTGTACGTTTTTGAAAATGTGGCAAACTATTTCATGGCAACATTCCCTGTAAGAAAAAACAGTAGTCTCAACACTAAGTAGTTTACTGACTAAAGAAAAGACATTCCCTTAAGGAAGAAATAAAATATATTATTAATTTCATAATCTGGGTTTTAATACTCCTGTTGCCCTGTAGTTCTGTTTACCTGCTAAAATCTCTATAAAACAAGTATCAAATATGGTCATGCTGAAAGAAAAAAGTAACTGATTTCTTACATCTAGGATCAGGACATCACTGCAGCTCATGATGCGGTTGCTATAGCTACCAGTTACCTAGTAAGGACTGTTGTTGTTTCCCTAGAATATTCTTAGAAAATAAACATAACTACTCAAATACTTTATTTTTGGGGGATTCATTTCTTAAAAAGTAGAAAATCTTTATTGAAGAGAATGATATATGAGTTTCTGAAGAAATAATAATCCAAATGTATCGCTGTCAAGTAGTCATTTGAAGGGCGAATGGTTGGACTGGATGATCCTGTGGGTCTTTTCCAACCTTGGTGATTCTATGATTCAATGAAAATGTCCTTGAAGACATTTCAAGCAGCACTTGAAAGACATTATTATTATTAATAATTATTAATCTGTATATTCTATTTTACATTGTGGATTTCTGAGGAATAACTTAATAGTATTAGTCATGTAACAGTGAACAGCGTACCCTCCTACCAATAGTTCCCAGTATCTGCTTTGGATAACAGCTGTAACAGTGATTAGATTATGAGAAAAAAAGAATAAAATAAAATGGTGAGCATCATGTCTCTAACACCTTTCGATCTTGAATCGTTAAAGAAAATGATAGATGTTGCGTTGAATGGAAAATTACTGTCCAGTACACAAATTTATATTAAAAAGGTGTACAAGAATCCAGAAGTTGAATTTACTTAGTTTACTTTTAGTTTCATTTACTAATAAATTTCCAGAACTTTTTGCAGTTCTTTGAACAGAAGAACTGTGGGGAGAATGAGAAACTCAAAAGATAAATTACAAAGCTAGAAGTAAAAGAAAAATCAAGAAACAAATGAACAGAAAAATATTTTTCAAGGACCATGATGCCATAGTTGTATTGTTTCTTTACTGATGTTCTTTATTTTCTCAAGATGTTGACCTTTTTATTAGACTAAAGATCACTGTAGTATGGTTGCAAATTGGTGAACTTCTGAGTCACAGACATTTTAAAGATGTACCACAGTTGCTCTAAGACTTAGATGTTTGAGTTTTTCACTTGTTTGGGTGATTGCTTGCTTAGTTGTATTTTTGTTGTTGCCGTTAGTATTTTGTTGTTTGTTTGTGTAATCCAATACCACTATTTTCTAACCTAAGACCAAACTGCTTTGTTCTATATCTTACCCCTTCATTTTCTCTTTATTTCCTTCAATATAAACAATAGAGTATGTACGTAATGAAAAATCTTTACTGATATCCGGACTTCACAATTTCAAATTTTTATGGTATTCTGAGGTTTACAAAACCTAACCGTACTTTGTAAGTGATATCTGTTATTTTTCTCAAAGCAAGAAATACTAATTTACTTAATCTTATCTAATTTTCCTTTTTTTTTTCATACTTTTGGTCAAATATGATGGCTTTCTTTTTAAGTTTGCAAGTGTTGTCATATAATTCTGAACTCAGTTCAATCCTTCCAATATATGGGTGCATACCAAAATAAAATAGTGCCATAGAGTTTCTCTCTATTCTTTCACAGTAATTTCTAATATCTTATTTACTACACTGATAGCTACTGAATCTTTACCATTTTAAAAGCTATTGAATCCAGAAGTTTTCTGAAAACTACCTGTAGTGATTCTAAAACCTTCTCATTTCATGGAAATAGATTAATTAGAGCCCATAATTGAATTTCACCTATTGTTTTATCATGTGTGTATATTTAAAATATCATGAGACCTTTTTGTATTTCATCTCTTTGCAGTGAAATTTATTTTTGATTTCCTCTGCTGATTTCATATTATGAAAATTTTGTTACTTCAGTCTCTTTCCAACATCCAGCCTGCACATCTAATATATAAGCCTGTATAGGAACAGTACAGATCCCTAGGAGACTCAATATATCTATTCTCCCTATCAATCACCATATTTTTCCCTAGTCTGTTTTTTGTCTTTTAAACATATCCTTTAAGTCACAAGATAACCCCCCAAACCCCCTTTGAGAGCTTTGTTTCTGTCAAAGAATGATCCTGTGAGATTTGTTTTTCAGTTCGGAAACATTCAAGTTGTGCATTTTGCTTGCTTTGCATCTTCTCTTTCTGTAGTCCATGTCTGTATCTCACTTACATTGCATCTTCTCCCCTAGTTCATGATCCATGTGCCAGAGAGAGGTTTTTAACAGGACCTATGATCACCTCTAACTAATGTGCAGAATAACCCATGAGAGAGAAGTCACTGTGTTTCAGCTGGTAAAGGTGGAAGATGGGACCTTCAAAGCCCCCTCCAAAGTCTTATTCCCTAGCAGCTATGTAATGTTTCTTCTTGTCTCCATTTTTAAGGACGATTTTTAAGGGTGAACTGCTAAGAATATCATATTATCATGCTTCTACTTGTCCATAAATTCAGTTTTCATAGTAAAATATGTATTTTGAATGGTTAAAATATTTCTCTTCCATCTTGCACTAATATTCCAGAATCTCTAGTATAGTGTGGTGTAGATGTCATATGCACTTCTTGGATTTATCTTCGACCAGACTATAAATAATTATGAAGGAATTGTGAAGAAATGTTATTTAACTTTCTGCTAACATCTCCTCTTGATCTGTGGCTCCACGGATAGTGTTGACTCTACTTCATTTTGAACCTTCCATCTTCACTTGGCTCAAGGTCAACAAGATGATACAATAACAAGAAGGTAGAACAAACACTGTCTATTGGAAGCAACATTTATTAGGAAGCTGTGATGGCAACCAAAGACAGCAAAAGAATGTAACTTTTTAACTGAACAATGTCTGACAGATTCAATAATCAGGGGAAAGCTTTAATTGATGACATTTCATTAGCATAATGAGTTGAATCTGGGAAAAGAGAGTCTCTTATTAATTAATCAAACAAAGCACGAACTGTTTCAGTCTCTTACTCTCTGCCATTTTCCATTAATAGTAAGACTGTATATTAAACTCATTTGAATTCACTAGGTGATGAGTGCTTCCGTGGGGAAAAATATTGGCAGTGTGACATGCTCAAGTGAACACACTTATGCAGGTATAAAACATATTAGAAATTCATGTTTGTGGAATTAAACTACCATCTCTACAGGAAGTTTTGATAGTATTTCTCCCAAAAGCCACCAGTCCTCAAAAGCCACTGTCAGAAAGAGTGAAACTGTCTCTTCTCGAACAGTCTCCAACAATTACCTGGCCATAGGTGTTTAATCCCTGGGAGTGGATTTGTGGTACAAAATGTGATACACGGGACTATGTTGACTGCTGTCAAAGTAACCTTTTTCTAATAATATTAGCCATGAATCATTGTCTATATGGTTTCCAGTAGAATTTTATTTGTCTTTTACTTTGCTTTTAGAATAGGTTTCTCTAAATGTATTGCCTCCTATCTATTTCCATGGAAACTACAACAGATACAAAGAGCACAATAACACTGTTTGGTAGAGAAAATTCTCAGCTACAAAACACTCTTTTTCAACATAGTCAACACCATAACTATGCAGTTTTGCCAGTGATGAATGAGAGCCTGCATGCTGTGCTTGCAAAAATCTTCATTGTTGGAGGTGAACAACTGTTTCACAGCTGCTATGACAGTATTGTTTCTAGGTAAATGTTGCCCATGTAGTCCATTGTTCACTGAGCTGAACAGACAGAAGTCAGAAGGCTTCAAATCCTAACTATACAGTGGGTGTAGAAGGAAAATCCTGCCAAGATTGGCAATGTGCTCCACAGTCTTCAAGCTGGTACGGGGCCTGCTGTGATTGTGTTGCAAGAAAAAAGATTGTCATCTTCTCTGGCCTGGCTGAAAGTTTGAGACTTCAGTTTATTCAACACTATAGATATGCCTTTGCAGTTTAGGATTTCATAAAGACAGCTTTGGGTATTTACCGATGAGGAAGTGAATGAATTGAGGTTAGCTACATCTACCAGTTTGTTTAAGAGGAAAAAAGACTATCATATTTCTTTTAATACATTTTTTCTGGAGGCTATGTTTTGAATAGAATTTGCTTCTTTATGCTCATTGTCTCTGAGTACAACTCCAGGACTGGGCCATGAGACAGTACAAGCAGATTTTCACGTAATGTTATTAATTGCTTAGTCCTTCTGAGCTGGCTGCAGAGCTGTAAAGCTTTAGGCCTGTAAGTGCTATACTCATGAAAACTTTTTTTGCTGAGATGGTTAAGGTCTTTATGATGAATTAAAGGTCTGAGGCTTTAGATCTAGTTGTTCACGTTCCTTTTTCAAATATATTTCTGTGTTTAATATCAGTGTAAATCTTGACACAAATATTTCTCTTCTTGTTGGGTGACAAATTCCATTCCTTTTCCATTTGAAAATACAATCAATAGATAAGAGAGTCGTTTCTGATAATCCTCTAATTTAATTGAGTAAGGGCAAAGGAGAAAGATATTTAGTGGTCTTGAGAGTTCAGACTTCTGCCATTGTGCTTGGATATTTTTATAGCAGATAAACTCTTAAAACAAACTGTTATAAGAACATTTTATTCATTCACTATTATAAATTAATTTGATATTTATGGATTTCGTGTAGTAGATATACAAGTTCTATGTTATCTAGGTTTTTTTTCAGTGAAAAGTTGGTGCTGCTCTGTAGCATAGAACAATATCAAAATTGTAGTATTGCATGCTTTTCTGCTTTCCAGTTTAAATATCTAGGCTCTTATGAATTTTGTACTGCCAGAAATGTTACACGTGTTTTGTAGTCACCATAGTTTAGTGTACAACAGCATTTTTTTTCCTTAGTTTCAAAACTTTTATGTTAAATTTGAAGCTAACTGTACTCAGACTTCAGACTGTTTGTCTGTTTCTCTGTATTCACATATATCACGTTGTCACAATTCACACAAAAATGAATAATATTCACACAGCTAGCATGCAACAGATTTTTCAGATATACTCTCAATGGAAATCAAGCAATAGTGTAGAATGAATCAATACACCTTGCTTTAAATGGGAAAATATAGTCATAAAAATGCAGATATTTTTTGCATAGTTAAGTGGCAAAATAGACCATGTACTCATTTTTTTCTCAATTTACAAATATTTTATCATCTGTAAAAGCATATCTGAGGAAAGAAAGCTTCATTTTAAAAACTAATCTTTGCACATCCTCAATAGAATTCAGCAATTTTTAATCATCTCAAAATCTCAGTCCATTTTGCATCTATCTAATATTTTGTTTTTAAGGATTTTTTTTTTGCTTTTTTTTGAAACGTATAGGAAGCGAGTTCAGAAGAGTTTCTCTGAATTTATTGCAATCTAATTTTTAAATCTGTTAGAACTTTGTAAGTCAGTATTGTGCTTATTCTAGTGTGGAATGACTAAATATTCATGATTTGTAAACAGATATTCAAACTACCAATGAATACCACAAAAAGTGAACTTCATGAAAACCTGTTTTCTAAAGCTAATTGTAACTAATATGGAATCTGTGGCGAACTACAATAAGAACAAAATTGTATTATTAAAGGAAAATTCTGTGTTTATTTCAGCTGAGCAACAGATTTCTCTCAGAATGCAGGAGGGTTATGTGGGCATCTAGTAGAAAGGAAATTCCTTCATTTCGATGAATTATCCCATTTTCTGCCCACACTCTGAAAATAGCTTGTAAAAATTGTGCCAATTTAAATTTTAAAGGAGATTACTAAGCTACTGCTCGAAACAAATGAAAATTGAAATTAGTCATAAAATTTTGAAAGATGTTTATGGAGATTGTTGATCATACCTGGTTAGGTGGATTGCAAAATCAGATTTCCCTCCTGGTGACTCATCGCTAGTGCATACAACAACTGAAGTATGTATAGAATACATATGTCAAACAGGAAGCCATCTTTTATTTCTGGTGATGTTTCCCAGTTCCCAAGTAAAGGAACAACTAATTTGTGACCTTTGTGGTAGCAAACCAGCACAGTTCCCAAAAAGCTTTTAGGAAAGATGTGACTTCATAGGTGCATTTTTAATATGTACATGAAAGTAAATATGTTGGAAAACAAGTAAAATGATAATCATGCTGAGAGGTGGAACTGGAAAATACGCTTTTGCATGTATCATCTGAAAGAGAGTCATATGTCACATGAAGATTTTCTAACTATTTTTAGTGGGGTCCTATTGAAAGGCTGAACTTTTAGGTTAAACCCTGTTCACAGATTTACCTCGTAACAAGCTGTAATATTTTATCTGTCTTTTTGAAATATTAATTCTGATTAGTTTGTAAAGTATGTTGTTGTGTTTAAAGAAATTCACAGTTTCCAAATGTAGCCTAATACTTTCCTATTTCTCATAGGAACACATTTGGAATTATTCTCTCAGCCGTTGTCAATGGGTTTTTATGAAAATACTCCCTGTACATTTAGTTTTATCTCTAAAAATAAATGCAGACACAAAAGAAAAAGATAATTATAGCTAAAACCAAGGATTGTCTAAATAGCAGAAAAAAAAGTAATAGTGCATATTAATCCCTCCTACTGTTATAATACTTTCAAACACATACAACCCAGATCACTACAATCTGTACAAGATATCAGAAATACCTTGGATTACAGGAAAACAATTTAGTTCAGGAACTTGTGAGAAATCAGATACAGCCAGAGGAATACCTTCTTAGAGTGTTAGAGGTTACAGATTTCATCACATGGAGTATGAATATCTGCACCCTAACATCATATAAATGTGGTTGAATTCCTCTGTGTTTACAATGCAATATAACCCAGGAATGTGATTAATATTTATAGACAGAAATCAAAGATAATTTGTTGCGAACAGGTTATTTCTAATAAACAACTCTGTCAGGATAAATAATAAAATTGTATAATTTCATGCAGCAGAGAAATAGTTTTTTGAAAATATTAAGAATGACAAATTAAAGCCTAAACTTTGCAAACAGAAATGTTTTCAAACTTTAATATTTTAAACTTTTTTTTACAATAAAAACTTAAGAGTATTTCTGGGTAATAATAGATAAACTTTTTTGAACAAACCAACTTACATATTCCTGTATTATGGATTTTAATTATTTTCTGAATGTACAATATTAGATTATTTATTGATGTTACAAAATAAATTCTCATACATTTCTGCACAGTATATGCAATAAAATTATTGAAAATGAGATTTATTTTAACTAATACAATTATTTAAAACAAATTTTAGAAGTTAATTAAAATTTCTTAAAATTTTGTAACAAAATGACTCAAATATGTGACATGCAAATATGTTGAATTAAAGAATGTCATGGGTGAATTAAAAAAAACAGTTTTTTTTTCAGCTTATCAATGAATAATTAAAAAATTCTATTTAGTTTCTGACTAATCCAGTTTGAGTTTGGTAGGAACATATACATACATGCTTGTTTTTACATGAGGCTTAATGCTTTGCTGAGTATGGAATCATTACAGTAGCACCTGCCAAGATTATTTTCTGGATCTTCTTTCCTCAGGAATAAGGAAACCAGAATTAAAAGACTTTCCTGAAATTTTCATTGTGATACTTGTTTTACTTTTAATCAGAAGATATTGCCTGAAATGTATGTATTTTCTTGTTATCTACAAAAATATCAAAGGTGTTCAGAAACTGCAGAACTTCTGGTAAGATTTGCCTTTTATTAACATCTGCAGGTTCTATTTGGGAGCTGAGAAAGCACTCTGTATGAAATCACTGCACATAAAAGATTCGTGTGTAAGTTGTGCTCATTTCATTTCCAAAATATAATGGGTAGCATGTTTTGTGGTCCTCAGAAACCTATATCTATAAATACGGGAAAATTAATACATGTTTTTTTTTAAGAAATCTTCTGAAGTGAATTCAAGATGACAACTGTTTTATGTTTGCCAAGTACTAAGAAATACTTAATACACCATCTGAATTTCATGATTAGCTTTTAATTTTTTCTAGAAATTACTGCTAAGTTTTAGTTTATCTCTGATGATAAAGTATAATCCATAAATTATATATATAAAAAAAAAAAAAACTTCCATGTAGGCAGTTTACCTAATTTTTATCAAAGAAATGGGAAAGATTTGTTGGAAATAAACTGATATTGATTAGTCAATGGGGCCAAATCAGTCTGATTTGTAATCAGACTAGATTCTGTGCCAATCTTTTCTGTGACTTGTCAGCATTTCTGCGTGACTTCAATATAAAGGTTTGCAGCATCTGTTGCCTTTTTATCACTTTGCTTAGTCAGACAAACAACTGAAAAACTTGCCTCAAAAATATTTTTAATGTAAATTTAGCAGCACTTGCTTTCAATTTTTTTATTGATATTATGACAAGCACTTGTCAGGATCATATTAGTTTGATTTTACCTAGGTTGTAATCTCCTTCTAGAATTTTTTGTGATTGATTAATTTTCTTTACCTGCTAATTTTCACATGTTCCTGCAGCTCCAAAACCTAAAAAATGCTTACTCTTCTCAGTGTTTCTAGAATAGTTTTTGCCTATTTTCCCTGTAGGTGAACAACATATATGAAGGTCATTTGTGTCTGATTAAATTTGTTCTATGTAAAAGCTTGAATCAGGTGTGAATTTCTTCTCTTAATTACGCAATTTGTAGCTAAATGTTTTGACACAGAAAAGATAATACATTGCAGAGTGACATTAGTAAAGTACATCACATAAAAATGAAGATAATGTTTTGGTAGTTCTCACTGTGAAAGAAAAATGGAAGAAAGCCTGATTACTATGAACATTCTAACTCTACATGCTAATCTCATTTTTAGTCCTATACAAAAAAAATCAGCAGAACTTTCTAATATTGTGGCAGTATATCAATAATGAAAAAAAAAGAATTAGAACAAAAATATTATTATATTTGGAATCAAATAAGGAATCAGAAAAGGATGATAGTCTGAGTGAAATACAGACACATTGCAGTCATATAATGTCTGTATATCAATAGTCTTCAAATATCAACAAGTTAAATGAGTATTTTATGAAAGTAACAAAATATGGACACCCAGCTTTGGTTATGACACTGCCTAGTAGTTAGCTTAATACGTATACACATTTTAGGAACTCCCTAAAAGTAACTATTAGTAATACTATTCTGCTAAATTGTGCAGTTCACACTGTTCCTGGGGTAAAATTTAGCTGTTCTGCTGTTATCAACAGCAGCTGACAGTTTTAGATGATTTGTTCTCCCTCCATTGTACTTACTTATTTGAATCTCAAGCTCAAGAAAGTAAAGTTCTCTTAGAATAAATACTTCCATAAAATTAATAAGAATATCTAATTGGTGGCAAATGTCTTAAAGGATATCTTTTAAAAAAAGTTCTTTGTGATAGAAGAAGGAACTTTAAAAGGAGCAAATTCTAGTCATCCTTCTTCATTTTTTTCTTAAGTATAGTTATACTCAGGCATTTTTTAACCGTTTCATACATCTATTCTATCTTTATTCTTAGCTTTCACACATGACCATGGTAAAGAAATCTTCTAATATCTTTAGAATATATTATTCTGTATGTACTTGTTAAATCACTTTATTCAGTACCAAGTAAAAATTACCACAAAGAAATCTGGAAGTCAGGAGACTCAAGCTATTCCTGTATCTCAATTTTTTAATTAAGCAAAATAAAATAATGATTCTGTGAAGTCTTCACAAGTACATTTTCAGTTGCTGTTTTTTAAAGTAGCTTTTAAAAATTTTATTGAGATTTCTCGATGAAATATTTTTGAAGTTCAATATAATAGTTTTTTAAAAAACGACTGAAAGGTGCTTCTTCTTTGAAACCTTATTTTACTCATTCTTTGTATGTTGCCATCAAACTGCTAGAGAGATATCTATGCCAGCTTTAAAGTAGCTAGATCATGTGCCAGCTGAAATTAAGTTGAAGTAAGATATGGCTCGTCATACTTCTTTCTTTGATATTGCAATGCAGATCTAAGAAGATAGTTACAAGGAGTTTTAGTGCAATACTGAAGGTGCATCATAGCTGTCCTTTCTTCCATATTAATGAAATGCAATCTTTAATCAGTTGCAATAGTTCCTTAGCTGACCTGTAGACACCATGAATTTCTGGGGTTAAATGGCTGGTATTCTCTGGAGATACTCTCTGGCAAGAAATAAGAAATGTTATTTTGGCTTTATTTACAGTAGAGGTTTCACATTATTTGAAATGCAAGAAAAACTTGAGAGGACAGTGTATGATAAGAATAATTTGGTGCATTGTCTATAAATGTCTTAGTTAATATGAAATAAATTAGTTCATTATTTGCCATAAAATCAATGTGATTTGAAACCAGCTCTCTTTATCGGGTTATTTCTTGGAAGGCATTTTTAAAGTAAGACTTGAGAGTGCCTCTCTCTTGCTTTTCTCCAGTCTTTTCTTCATATGCCAGGACATACAGTATCCTCTATCTCTTTTATCCTCTTTTTTTTATTCCTTGGTTGTCAAACATGTGATTATTCTTTTTCAGTCTATCCAATTATTAAGGATTTCCATGCCTTTCTTTTTTTCCCTATCTGCAACCTGTCCATTGCTTTTGTGTGTGTGTGTGTGTGTGTGTGTGTGTGTGTGTGTGTGTTTTGATCTTTTTTTTCTATATTTCAACAGATATGTCAGTAATCAAATCTCCCTCAAAATTGTTCCTCAGCATTAATAGAAACGTAGAATGATTTGTGTTGGATGAGACCTTAAAGATTATACAGCTCAAAATTCCCTACCATGGCGAGGGACACCTTCCACTGGACCAGGTTGCTCAAAGCTCCACCCAGCCAGGTCCTGAACACATCTAGAGATGGGCCATCCTCAGCTTCTCTGGGCAACCTGATCCAGTGTCTCAACACTTCCACAGTGAAAAATTTCTTCCTTACACATAATCGAAATCTACTTTCTTTTAGTTAAAACCATTACCTGTTTTCCTATCACAACATCCTCTTAGAAGGCATTAATTGTGACCTTAGAGGAGTCGATCCTTGAATGTTAGCCACTTTTCCTGAGCCCCTCTTGCCTCCAGGGCTTTATTCCATGGTATTCTACTAATCAGATCCTTTAAGAAGCCAGTCTGCCTTTCTGAAGACCAGAGAACTGAGCTTACGGTATGTTCTTCTCTAGCTGCCCTAAACATCTTTTGAAACTCCACCATTTCATGGTAAAAAAAACTGTCCTTGAACTTCATATATTCCACTAGCTTCTCCTTGTTTGTGAACTCAACTTTCTTAGTAGGACTGAAATATTACTTATATTAGGATTGAATTAATTAATTAAAATATTTTTGCCAATCAGAAGGTTATATTTGTTATACTAATATATCAGATTCAGATGTCATACCCTCTTAATGCTGAATAATTAAATGACTTACAAATTACTTAATTTGTATGTCTTTAGAAGCCATTTTTTTAATAGATCAGATTATCATATCTAGTTTGAACATGTTTTGGAAAGCACTGCTGTACGCTATTCCTGTGTATTGCTATGCGCCTATACATACGGTAAACAAATATGTTTGAATTCATATTTTATTCACAACTATATTGTATTTTAACATTTAATGTGCTTATATGTTTGTACAAGTAAAACTATCTGAGTTGTTATGTCACAATGCCTCAGCTTAACTGGGATACCTGAAAAAGATACATGCAAGGTATTGATAGCAGCAGGTTTTGAAGTCATGCAGGGAAAAGTATTGCTGCAGAAGGTGTTAGAAGGGAAACAGTGCCAGATAAAAACTGTCATTACATAGAGATTTCTCACTATCTCTGGTTAGAGAAAGCTACAGTCTTGCAACCTTCCAAAAGGAGCCAGCCTAAATAAGAGGCTGCAAAAAAACATCAGCCTCTTGTGGTCAGGGAACAATTTTTAACTACATCAAACTAGGAGCTGGACTTGAGAATCTTTGTGAATGCCTTTCTGAAGCAAAAAAAAAAAAACAACACAATCCATTTCCTCCTTTAAATTTCTTTTAAAATTAGCTATGTTCAATAAATTGGTGAAGAATGAAGTATTTACCTCATCTTATACTGTTTATGTATTTCTAAAAAATATTATATATTGCAAATAAATTTAATTTATTCAAGAGATAATGTCTTATGTGCATCCAGTAATTAACATTTGTAGATGCTGTGATGTGCAAAAATGCCAGTATATAAATATTTTTTATTTACTCTTTAATAAAAGAGTAAATATATATATATTTGTTTTAATGTAAAGGGAAAAAATGCTGAATATGCTGCAAAAAGCTTGTTTTATTACTAGTTTTTTTAGAGAAACATTCATATTTGAAATACTGAATCTCTAGATCAATGTGAGATGAATGAACCCACAGTAAATGCAGATATTTCTTGTCCACACAGAAATCTATGAAAAACTGAGGACGCAATGAGGTGCATCTCATAGGAGTTTTGTCCTGACCTGTACTTTGAGAATTTCCTTTGCTTTGAAATCCTGTAGAGATTTAAATGATTTGTTCATTAAAGCATGGTGTACCAAATTACATTAAAGGCCACAAAGATTGATCACAATTTTCCTCAACAATGAAGAGTTTTTTGTATGTGACTTATCCATCTTAGAGGTTTCTAGGAACAGACTCTGTTATTCTTTTCCAATAATCAGATATTTAGTCAGTACTATTTCAGACTTAGATTCAGGAGTTGTATTTTGACCATACATATATAAAATGTCATCTTAAAAGGGATTTTTTCAAAGATGGTTTTCCAAAAATGTTCTCTTTGCTGTTACCTATCCCTCAGTGTAATCTTGCATCCCTATAGGAGGCAGCACACAACCATTCTATATAATGATGGTTGGCAAATGCAAGCAATGGAAAAAATGCCAGCTCTTTCAAAGCCAATGCCTGTCAATGCCTGCTCCCTGGTTGGCAGAGAGCACCCTGCTCAATTGCTAAGAGCTCTGTTGGCTTCACTGTCTGCTATAATTCACCCTGTTATGGAAGAAAACAGCTGTCCTGCTATCATGACCTGGAAATGTGCCATCACAACACACTGAGTTAAAATCCCAACTTGACTGCTAGTACTAGGATTCAGTCTCATGACTGTCGATGAATGAATTGCAGAGTAATCTTAAGAGGATAGAGTATAGCTGATTAATTTTTAATGGAATGTCTTGAAAATGAACTGCACTTTAAAATCTTGAATGCAAACACAATTAATAGAGCTCTGACATTTTATATCTTCAGAAGGCAGAGGTCAAACAAGAAGCTCCTAGTGCAGCCACACCTCAAATGCCCCCCAGATATGTACTGGATGTTATACGTGCTGATAGGATTTGCTATTCAGTTGACAGATATAAATGCAGACTATGATCTACCCATGAAACTCTGAGACACCTATATATAGCTGTAAAGTAAAATAAGCCACCTTTCTTCCCAGAAGACATCTTTCTGCTTTCTTATCTAATCTGCACATCAATTTAATACCACAACACTGTGCTGAAATGCTTTGCTAAAGAATTCCATGCAAGTAGTGCATAGCCACATGGATTCACATTTGGAATACAGAGAAATTAATTAAGAAATATATAAGAGTATGTTTGGGCCTCCGGTGAATTTAATCATTCTGGTTATTAATCATATTTAATTAAAAAAAGTCTAGCCTATGTGTCATAAACTGTGACTCTTACAGCCTTAGTAAATCTGAAGGTCACCTGTGAATTTTTTAATGCCCTCCAAAGTATTTCCAAAAGAGTTTCAAAACAAAAACTTACACTGGAAGAGTCAGCTGTTTAGTTTTCACAGTAGACACAGCGTGAAAAAAAAAAAAAAAAGGAGGAAGCAGAAACATATACATAAGAAAAAGGATGACAAAAAGTACAGAATGTCAGATAAAATACTGTCAGTTTACATGGTAGATCAGTTCAGGTGAATCAAGGTATACCTGCAGTCATGTATGTATATTGGTTGAGCATCAGA
This sequence comes from Gallus gallus, assembly GCF_016699485.2. Lineage (NCBI taxonomy): Eukaryota > Metazoa > Chordata > Aves > Galliformes > Phasianidae > Gallus > Gallus gallus. The sequence goes on along the minus strand of NC_052536.1, from coordinate 32,589,047 downwards.
TTGTCTGTTTTGACATATAAGAATTCTGAAAATGGAAGAGGAAGGTTCCTTCATGTATATCTATTTCATTTTTTGTGGGTATCTACTTTACTTCTGGTAGTAAATGTATGATATTTCAGGGGGATGTAATTTTGTAATACAAATGTATAGCTAGACTGAATATGAAATGCTTTTTTTAATATATATCCCTACTGTGAAATCTGCTTTGCTGTATTCAGTGACATTTACAGTAAGTTCCAAGTTAAACTCAGAACTCTTCAGGGCAGGAGCAATGAACTCTATTTATAATGAACTCATCACTTATATTTTTATCTTCACATAAGAAGCAATAATGACAGTAATAGCATTTCCTAAATATAAACATAAATATTTACAACCTGATAAAGATTCTGCCTGAGAAATCACTTAGAGATATATATATGAGACTTGGGACAGCCAGTTTCTACCTAACAGTAGAAGATACTTTTTTACCTATGCCAATTTGAATGAGCAACTAGGGATTTTCTCAATCTAGAAAAGAAAATACAGAGATAGCTTAAAGCCAAAATAATCTAGTGTTTAGGATACTTAAAAGTCTAGGTCACAATGTTTATTTGTGTTTGAATATTTACTGCTATTGTGCAAAAAGAACAAATTATCATTAATAGAAAACAAATGTATTGTCTTGGCATTCTAAATGTCACCACAATTTGCTTAACAAAATTTAAACGTATCTTTCTGTATGTATTTTTCTTCTGAGTAAAATTCTCTAAAGTCTCTTGGTATAAAACCATGATCTGATTTGTATTTTCTCGTAAGAGATGGATCAAGTGAAGTGATCGAGAAGCAAAAACTGTTTGATTCTGATCCTTCCAGTAAAAGGCCTTGAAAAACTTTCATAATACAGTGCCACTCACTATGATTAACAGAATTTGGATTCTAGCACATTTTAATTTCTTGCCTCAGATTAATATTAATTTGTTTACTCAAAAGGCATATATGGTTCCATTAAAGGATTACACAATACCAGAAACGTTGATCTGAAATTGTATTCTGCTGCCAGAAAGACAAGTCAGGCTGCCAGATTCTTCAGTTCTACAGGCACAGATGCAGACCAGCACTGTGTTCATAATTTTTGCTAGCATAACTAGAATGCTCCCTTGTCAGCTAGTGACTTACCATGATAACCAGCAGGCTGACATGCAGGAGTCCAGGACAAATGCTTCCCAGACACGACACACTGAAAATCTACTATTGTTTTCAGATGTGTAGGACATGCTGTGCATGTGATGTAAAGTCTATCTGTCTGTGCAGGGTTGAAAGTATTTAGAAATGTTGGATGCGCAGCGCATCAATATGAACCTGACAGGAGTCTAAGGCAGAAGGTATTGAACTGCTTGCTTTTCAGCCTTCCAGTGGTGCTCCAGGTTAAGTATTTATTCTGGCAATTTACAATAGTACACTTCCCATGTTCTTTTGAATACTTGAGAAAATAGAAAAATCTTGCTAACCAGAATCACTTTTGAGTATGATATTCAATTGCTAACATAAAAATTTATTGTTAATGAGCAAAACCAACACTGACGTTTCTCAATAAAAATGAACAGTGGACTTTTTATATTGTCTTTTATACAAAATTATTACAAAGTAATTTAGAAAGTTATTAGTTAGAACTTTTCAGTGCAAAGACTATGCAGGCGCACAAAACACCATTAAGCTCTGTTATGGTTCAAACACTGGTAAAGGACCAGCTACTGCAGATGAGATAAGAATCTTCCATGGAATACTGAAATCCTTCCACAGTGATGTTTAGCAGCCAAACTACCTTCTCTGCAGTACTAAGTGCAAGGAAGGGTTAGTGCCCATGAACATTATAACCTACTTTATTGAGCAAAGGGAACTACATTAGCGTAATTGATTTCCCACAGAAGCTGGTTTATTTTATTAACATTTGATTTTACAATTAAAAAAATTCACACAACTTTATTAAAAGTGACCATTTCAACAAAATTTTGCTGAAATTGAATTAATACTGAGCTTTATAAAATTTGAATGAAAGTAAACGAAACTACGAAATAAATACTTTTAAAATGTTGAGTGATAAAATCTGTTAAAAATAGCTGTAAAACAAAAACTAAGAAATTTGAAATTAATTTTTGCAACAGAAGTAGAAAATGTGATAATAACAGTGACATTTTCTAAAATAAATTTATGTGAATTTCTAGCATGAACGAATCCAATTTTAGTAATAAAAATCATTTATATCATTTGTAGAAATGATGATACACAGTTTTTCCCAACCAATACATCTCTTATTTTTGCATGATCTCTTGTATGATCTTCTGCTCTCTTGAGAACCCACAGCAACCAGTTCTGGAGCCCCCAGCACAAGAAGGACATGGATTTGTTGGAGCAGGTCCGGAGGAGGACCACAAAAATGATCAGAAGGCTGGAGCACCTCCCCTTTGAGGACAGGTTGAGAGAGCGGTTGAGAGAGCTGAGGATCCTCAGCCTGGAGAAGAGAAGGCTTGGGGAAAGGTTTACAGCAGCTAAAGTACCTAAAGTACCAGTACCTAAAGGGGGCCTACAGGAAACCTAGGGAGGAACTTTTTAGAAGGGCAGGTAATGACAGAATGAGGGGAAATGGTTTTAAACTGGAAGAAGGTAGATTTAGACTAGGTTTCAGGGAGGAATTTTTTACTTTGAGGTTGGTGAGACACTGAAACAGGTTGCCCAGTGAGGCTGTGAATGTCCCCTCCCAGGAAGCCTTCAAGGCCCGGCTTGACAGGGCTTTGAGCAACCTGATTTAGAGGAAAGTGTCCCTGCCTATAGCAGGGGGTTGGAACTAGGTGATCCTAAAGGTCACTTCTAACCCAAACCATTCTGTGATTCTATGATTCTATGATGAGTGAACTTGACAGAATTAAAGATTTTCAGGTCAGTCTTAAGTAGATGAAGTTAAGGGAAACTTCACCCACCAAATTAAGATCTTCAAGTGTAAACTTTTATCATTCCCTCAAGCCTCTGCTAAATAGGTGTCTTCACTGATATTTTATGAAGCAAGTAAAGAGGGTCCATGCCATAGCCGCACACAAGAGTCACAAATGGTTTATGTTCAAATTATATTCTGGCAGTGTTGAAACTTATCAAGCGCAAGATTAATTGACAAAAATGTTGAGCTTTTTTGCCCTACACATTCTCAACCTTGATGAAAATATGGTAAAACACATATAAGACTATTAATAACAAAAAATGATTATGTCCAAATGTCCCAATTTAACTATAATCTACCCTAAGACATCTAAATTTCCTACCAAGTAATAATGCTTTACATAGTGTGTATGATGAAGTACCTCAGAAACAGATACTCAAGTAGGACATCCTAATGAATGGCTTCTTGGAATTTAGCCTGAACACTAGAAAGCAGTTCTTACCTGCGAAAATTCAGAATCTCTCATAGGCATTGTTGCTCTTTCTCTACTATTGTAATCAAAGCATTTATTATGGATGAGAGAAAAAGAGAGATGTGAATTCTGAAGGGTAAACTGAAGACATAGAATGGGTAATCTGCATTAAATAAATACCTTCTGGTAATCCTCCGACACTGAAAAACATATTTCAGTTGCACCCCACATCTGCTTCTTCATGGAAATATTTTTGTTCTCCCCATGACAGTGAATTTTGAGACTCTTTAAATCTTGCTTTGTCTTTAATTTTGGCCTATACTGCTGAGAATCTCGAGCTGGCTCTGGCTTTTGCCACTTAACTACTACTTGCAGAGCATAGGGCAGCCATCTATGGCTACAGAATGCAGATCTGTCTGCAGTAGCTGACACTGTCTGGAAATCAACTTTTTGTTTTCTGCAATGAGAATATGAAAGGAAATCTGAGCTATAAGTATTGTCAGGTTACTAGACAATATTGTATTATAAAACAGATTGTCAGTACACAAAGCACTTTCCACACTGAGTATGATTTTCAAGCCTAAGTAAAAGCTTATTCAGAGTGTTGTATAGAATGATATATATTCTGTGTAACTATAAACCCTTCTGTACTGCAGGTGCCCTCTGTCTTTTTCATCTTTTTTTTTTTTCTCCTTTCCATTCTCCCACTGTAGAAAGAACTCATGTACATCTTTTACATTTGAAAGGCTGTTTCAATGGAATTAGCTGCAACTTATGAAAATATTATTAATGCTACCATAGGCATTTAATAGCCCCATGGGGCTATTTTGGCATAATTACAACATATTGAAATAACCCTTCCCTTCATCTCTGTTTGTTTTTAATTTATCTTATAATTTGGTTTTTCTAGTGCTAGATGCAGTTTCTCTCAGGGATTTATGTTATAATTTTGCTTTAAAATCAGTGACCATAAACAGTGTTAAGTCAGAAAGTGGGAATCATTCTTCAAATAATGACATCATTTGGGCTTTTGTCTTGGGTTCTGAAATACCTCTGGCATACAGTGAACCTATGGAAACATGCATTATATCTCCTCCTATTTTCACTTCTTGTTTTCTTATGCTTGAATGTACTCTGTGTTCATTTGAAAGCCATACTTAAATTTAAAATGTATGTTACTCAGAAAAAAAGTAATTGTATGCTTTTCCCTTCAGTCTCTTGTTCCATAAAATTTAATTTTTTAATAAAATGTAATGCTTTTATCTGGCAGATTGGTGCAAAATAATGCTTTATTTTTATTATTTTTTCTCCTTCTATGTGGATCTAATTTGGAAATATTAACACTACATACTTTATTTATGTTGGCTTTTCAGAGTATTTATCTGTATTAAGCAGTTAGTATTCTTGGGAAAATCATTATTTGGTATAAATCTGTAGCTTTGCTGGTTTCATTGGTGCTCCATCAATGTACCTCAATAGAAGTTATAAAGCACAATATTTTATTGTAACAACAGTCTCAAGAAGTAATAAGCATCTCATCAGAAGCCCTTAAGGTGTTTTAGAGACCGTTACTGAATAAGCTTTATTTTGCCCACTTGGGGTAGACAAACATGCAAACATTTGGAGTTGTTATAAGTTTTTTCAAGGGAGGACGACTACTTTTTTAGAGTAAATGATTAAAATGTTATGTCTTAAAACGGCAGTTCTAAAGAAATTACTGAAGTTAACAGGAATGTTCTCTTGACTGCAACTTCTCTTAGAATGCACAAAATTCTATCTAACCACCTGCCAAATTCCAAAGGTGTGATAAAAATGTTTTGATGAAGGAGGATTAGATAAACATTAAAAAGTTCACAGCCTATTGCTTTTTAAATCCTAGACCAGATTCATTGCATTGACATAGACCCAACCAGGTGGAGTGAAGATACAAACTACTGTTTTGAGGAATAGTTATGGAATGTTTTTTTATGTAAGCCCTTTTTATAAACATATTCTTATAAACATTTCAATGGAACATTGTAGATTATGTCTATTTAAAATAAATTGAATAACAAATTGAATAAATTAAATAACACTGGTATATATAGTAGATGATATGAGTGATCTCTCAGTTTGCAAGGCCACTTTCAGTGTTTTTCTTTATCTACCTTTTGAGGTTGCCTTGAAGATCATTTTTCTATCTATCTCCCTCTCTATGCCTTCCTATTTAACTATCATTTCCTCTTGTTCAGTATTTCATCCTAAGTAATCTCCTTTATGTTATCTCTACGTGTATATATACATATTATTTGATTTAATTATTTAATATTGGAAAAAAAAATGTTCTTTTTTTTTTTCTGTTCCTCAGATGTATGTCCCATCTATCCTGTTTTTTATCATCACTGTCTTCCAGGAAAAAAAAAAAAAAAAAAAAAAAAAAAAAGAGAAGAAGGAGAAGAACACAGTAACACAACTGGTTTTCTCCCTTAATGGAATGAAATGAGTTTGCCCATTCAAATGCTTATACCTTCTCCCCTACCAGACCATGATTTTATTATTTAACTTTACAGATCCAGCTCTGGACATAAGAGTATCATTCCCACTAAAGAAAATTAGCAATCTGGGGCAATACTGTGTTACATTTAGTCCACGAAACAGACTGAATATATTTTTAGGCACTGCTTGTTTATAACCTAATTTTCTCTCACTGCTTTACAAAGGTGACCTTGTTTTAGTACCATCAACGCCTGATGTTATAAAAGAGAAATTCTTTCAAATCTACTCTGTTAATGTGTTCTTGCTCTGAAACAAATGCAAGATAACATTAACATTCTTCCCACAAGATACCTACTAATTTGCTTGCAGTGGAGATAGAAAGCTTTTCATTACATATCACAAACTTCATTTGTGCAGAGTGAGTCACTAGGCCTTCTGAAAAGCCAAATGAGTACCTAATCTCTAATGCTGCCTTCAGCTATAACATCAATCCTCCCTGGTTCTAGTCATCTTTTATCAGCTATTCAGCATTTAAAATTTTCCATTCTGTTATAAAATTGTTCACCTGTCAAAACAGTTTTGATTTAATGTTATTTTTTTTTAATACCAAGGCTTCAGAGAACAAGCTCACAGAAGTAAACTATTTTTGAGACAATTAAATCAATTTAATGTAAAATGATTAAATCTATTTTGCACAATTGTTGATATTATTAATCTAATAATAGTCATACTGTCAATAATAAAGTATGTGATACTTATCATGTGTACCTTTTCCTGATTTTCACTCTTTTGTAGAGATAATTCCGGAAGATGTAAATGCTGTATGCATATATGTTACCTGGTAGATGATAAACACTGTTATACACAGTAGATTATATGAATGATCTATTTATTTTTATATATTTTGTTACAAATTCATAGAAAATACCATCTTGAAGTTTCTGTAAAACTGAAAACAGTTGTATGTATGAGATGAGATGTATGTATATATGAGACTGAAAACAGAAACCACAGAGACTGAGAAAATTGTTGTTTTTTTTTTTTTCTGAGAGCTTGAGCATGTCTCTTATGAAGAAACATTGAGGAAGCTGGGCTTGTTCAGCTTGGAGAAGACAAGGCTCCAGGAGACCTCACTGCTTCTTTCTGGTACTTGAAGGGAACTTACAGGTAGGATGGGGACAGACTTTTTACACAGTCTAATAGTGACAGGACAAGAGGGAATATATTTAAACTGAGAGTGATTTACATTAGATTTTAGGAGGAAATTATTTTAGTCAAGGAGTGGTCAAACACTGGAACAGATTTCCCAAATAAGCTGTGGATGTTCCATTCCTGGAGGCATTCAAGGCCATGTTGGCTGGGGCCCTGGACAGTCTGATCTAGTGGGCAGCAATCCTGTCAGTGACAGGCATTTGAAACTGGATGGTCCTTAAGGTCCCTTCCAACTTGAGATAAAATTTTGCGATTCTGTCTACAATTCTATGAAACTCAAATGAATTGAAACCCACATGCCTCAAATTTGTAACTGTAGTATACATAAGGATTTAGAAACTTGTAGTTATTTTTTGATTACTAGATAGTTTACAGTTTTATGTGGATTGACTGTGAATATCTCTTTCCCCAGGGTAATAAAGAATACCATGAGAAAAGCTCCCAAAGGAGATTGAGTTTGGAATCCCCTAAGCAGAAGGGAGTATTCCATGTCCTGTTCCCTTTTCACTGAGTGCAGCAGAAAAAGAGTCATCTTCTTCCTCTTGATCTATATGGGTCTTCCCTTTTAATTCCAGCAGACTTTAAAAAAATACAAGTACCTTCCATGAGAGTAAAATCTTGATAAATCAAGATAAATAACAGCAACAACAAAAGCTTGTTTCTATTTGATGTTAGCAATTTTTCATCTGGCTTTCATAAGAAAAAAGCTATCACAACTTCAGAGTCTACTGGCTTAGACGTGGCTGCCCAATTACCATAATAAGTTTGTATGTTAGTGCAAAAAGGAAAGAAAATATATTGAAAAAAATAATGATCTTATATAACCACAAAGAAAATATTGAGAGAAAAAGAAAAAACTGAAAGAAATAGCAGTCTTCAAAACTGGGAGCAGTTTTTGTATGCTTGCTTCCACAACCTCATATATGTAATGCCATGCTTAATTAAAAAAATAAAATGTTGAAAAATATAAATTTTTATTTGTCACAAAGTAACATTTAGAGTAGCCCTAAAAAGAAAAAGCAGCAAGTATGTTCTTACAGACATATACATGAATACATGCATAAATATTGATATATGAATTTAATTTTTGTTCAGAGCATAAATGTACAGCAGACCAGAAGTTCCGAAAAGCTTTGCTTTTATGCATACTCTCTATGTACTCTTACATGTATTATTAGATCTGTAGTATGAGTTTAAGGCTTGATATATCACAGTAAATGGTATCCCTAGAGGTCACTGTTTTTCTAGATGAATATACATACTTGCAGAATTAGTGGGCACTAAGGATATGACCCTTAGAAGTGGAATATACAAAAATAATTTCTAGATAATTGAGCACAGTGGTAGTTCTACTAAATAGGATGCTACTTACAGTGCATGCTGTTTCCAAATTACTTGACTACTCTACAGATTTAGATAAGGATTTATGTTTTCATAGGTAATTAAAGAATTACATTTCTTAGGAAACCACAACCCCTGGAAAAAAAAAACAAAACAAAACAAAACCAAAAAAAAAAAAACAAACAACCACCCGTGTTTCATCCGTGTTTCATTAGAGAAAACTTTGTATATATATATACTTCAATTTTAGACACCAGGTAGTAAAACAATTTCTCTTGGTGCCCATAATTTGAAATAAAAGAAAATAAAATTTCTTATTCTAATTTCTTATATAGAAATGACCAAGCATGAACAAGAAAAACATATCCCCTTTCATTTCTACCTTTCTTTCCTTTTTTTTTTTTTTTTTTTTTTTTTAAGGTAGAGATGTTATTGATGTTCTCAGTCCTGTTTAATCTGGATCATTCTTCACTTCATACAGTCATACAGTATTTCATCTTTCCCATCATGGTCAGTCACATATCTAGTATCTCCCATCATCTTCAGCATGGGATTCATGTATTCAGCGTCTGTCATGCCAGTGACGCAGGCAGACTTTTGACAAATACTCAAATAAGGCTTAATGGCAATAGACATGTAAGAAATAGAGTGTAATTTTTAAAAACATTTATCATCAACCTTGTTGTACTTTGGCCCCCAAAATTGATATTAATGAGATGCTTTGTAAATGTTGCATGCTACATGAACTGGTTAGGATTATTTCTTTTTCCTTATGAAACAAATGAATTCTAATTAAAAATTAAAACTCAATTATTTCACCCCCATCTTCGAGATGTTACATTTGAAATTAGAATATTTGTTTCTGAAATGCTCATTGGTGACTTATCCACAAACTCCATGTTTCCCTTCTGGGTCTTTCATTATCACCCTGAGATTTTAGAAGGCTATTCCTCTTGCTGAAAATTTTGCCCCGTCATTGAATTCACAGAATTAGTACTTGACTGACAATCATGACTTTATTGATGACTTTATTGATGATGATCATGATGATTGATGACTTTAGCAGAGAGTAGGGGAGTACCATGCAATCAAAGCAGGTTTTCTTGCAAATCATGTCTTTTCTATTCTTGTATTTTCTCCTCTTTAGGAGAATTATTTATTACTATCTTATCAAAGTGTAAAGATTAATTTCATAGTATTGTTTGAATGTTCAAATATGATGCTTTACCTACCCATTGAGAGTGCTTATTAATGAACTTGCAAAAATTTCATGAGGTCAAGATAAAGATCCCGGTGTGTATATATATTGTTAAAGAGATGAGCATACTTCACAGACTGATTGCATAATTTAAAATAGGACTTTCTAAAAATGGCAGAAGAGTCAGAGTGAACTGCTGAAGTTCAACTTTCTTAGCTTTTAAAGGAAATGGAGACATTTACTTATTATTGGCAATAGCCAGTAAGAACACCTTCAGTGACAAAATGCTTTTTTAAGAGGATTAACATTTAAAGAGCCTTAATTGATGATCTGAAGCTAATGAAGAAGTGCAAGTGGAATATTACCCTCCAAGCGTCTTGCTGCTGGTTGTTATTTTTAAGGTAATGTTTTGGAAGTCAAGAAGATAAAGTGTGTTTTGATTTAAAGGCCATAGTCTTTCTATTGTGTCAGTCAACCGCATTAAGATCATTTTGTTTTCAATTATTGTCTTCCATTGATCACCATTATCACCCATCAACCCCTGAACAAATATCACATTGTCCATCTTCCCAGGCAAGTACTGTAATTACTCAATAACTGCAATATTGATTCTGGAGAACTGAGTCTTACTGGCTGGCATTCTGAGCTGCTTACTAACTCAGAATTGCATCAGTCAGATAGAGTTGTTTTTAATGTAGTTCCAAGCAAGAAGTAACTCAAATTAAATTTAAAGTTTTCTCTCATTATTTGATGCCCAGAGTTGCTAAGATTGTATTCTTTAATCAGATTTGATATCATGTGTGAACTGAAAGCCTCTAGCTTTGTAAAATTTTAGCTGCAGACCCTAGAGTAAGCAGAGGCATATCAGAGGGTGCACAGCTCCTTTATAACTACAACTGCAATATATTACCAAGATGTCATTTTGTGAAACAACAAAACCAATGAAGAACACTCCCAGAGTAGAGCAATACATTCATATCCATAGTCAGTACACAGACAGTGCTTACAACTTCTCATCTATGAAGCTGTTTTCTCACTCTCGTCTCACAGATCTTTCTCATTTCTGCAATGTTTCCAATAGCAAGCAAACAGCCCAAATCACATTATTAGAATAGAAATCAGTCTATGCAGCACTTGCATGTAGTAGGATGTAAAATCCATTTGTAAAAAGTCTTATTGCTTTGCCAATTGTTCTGAAGTAAATTAAAAGAATCCCATCAAAGAATGTCTATAGATATAACACTGATAATTTATTATAACCAGGAAACTGGAATGCACCCCAAATACAGACTTGATGACTGCAACTGACTTGATCAAGTCCATGACACAGAGTGTTGAATACGAATCTGCTGTTACTAGACCAATTGCTTTCTGATTTTTGTTTCCATTAATAGACCATTGAACTCTTGACTGCTCACAGCAGTACGATACATGACTGGATGCAGAAAGAGTGTGTGGGATAATAGCCATTTAGTGGGACCTGCTTGTTGTGGTTTCTTTTTATAATGTTTGCTGCTGTCATATAATCTGTGTGTATGAGAAGTTAGAACTATTTCTTTCTACTTTGTAGGAAAGCTTCATCAGTCTGCTGAGGACTGATTTAAATGTTAGCTTGGCAGGTTGCCTGTATTTCAGGCTCTCCACTATTTCTCTTTGTTTTTTCCCTCTTCCCATTTCCCCTACATACTCTTTACCCTCACTGATTGCAAGTGGCACTCTCTGCACATTTAGATCAGCTGACACATAGAACTGTTTGGTCTAACATTTTCCATTACTTCTTAAACACAAAGATGACTATAATAGCTCTGAATCTGAGGACAAGAAATAAATATACTAACAAATACACGCTGAAATGGACAACTCAGTATTGCAAGCTCAGTCATAATCTTCATGTTGTGCTTTTATTTTCTATCATAAAGAGCAAATCTTATATTACTATACTAGTACAAAACTGATGCAGTACTGACAAAGCAAACCTTGAGACTGTATCCTGATTTGGAGGATTTTGCACTTAGAAGCCATCACAGAAGTCCCTTAATTATGGTGTCTATATATATACCATCCTTAAGGGCATCTAAGAGAAGCAAAGAAGATCTTACAGGTAATAGCCAGAGTTTTCCAATGTTGCTTTTACCATGTCACGTTCAGTTACAGTTAGAAAGAAGATGGTTAGAAGTAATTCAGAGGTTAGAAATGATTATGTCTGTAAACAATCATATTCAGAGGGAAAATAATTTACAATAATGGAAAAAGAAACCCTGAATTTCCTTTTCATTTCAAAAGGAGGGTTCTTTGTATTTGAAATCTGTCTTCAGAGTACAGCTGCCACTTTGGAAATCTCTACAGTGCAGGAAACTAATGTAAGTGGGATGACTCCAGTCTTTTCCTTTGTATTCAGGTGATCACCATAGCAGGATTACAGAAAGGGACATGAGAAAAAGCATAGAAGCAGACCAAATTATATATCAGCTCATTATGTACTTTGGTTCCAGTGAGTTCAATAGTGGAGAAGTGAAATATATCACTCCTGGAGGACAGATTTGGACCAGTCTGAGCCCAGGATTTTTCACTAAAGTGTTTACTGTACAACAGCACTATGGAGCTTCTGAATTCTGGGATGCTCCTGTGTGGGATCTTGACTGTTCTCACTCTTGCTGTATCTTCAACTCTTATTTTTTTCTTGCTTTTTTAAAATTATTTTTTAATTCATTTTTAGTTGCTTTGCCTTACATTGCGTAGATAGTAAGGTGTGATGGTCTGTGAATTTTTCAGGGGACTAACGTACTCTTAGGGTAAATTACTGAATTTGCACATTATTAGAAAATGACTAAGCTGTCTTAGTCCAGCTGAATTTCTGCTCAGTCTCAGAAGGCAATCTAGCTCCTAGCAGCAGCTGAGTTGGCAAGGCTGTTACTGCTGGAAAGTGCTCATCTTAAATTTTGCAGAAGCCAATGACTTCTGAATCTGTAGAGCCTGAACCCAGCAAAACATGGTAAACCTTAGCAGCTGCCACTCAGTCACAAATCTGCAGGCTCCAGCTCACAGCTTCTACTGAGTGCAAAACTTATCAAGATGTAGGTGTCCTCATCTCTCAGGATTGATACATCATCTCAAGTTCAGGAGAAACTTCAAAACCAGCAAAAGCTGGAATCTCATTCTTGCCCCAACAATGCCTGCTAGTTCCCACTGAGTTCTAGCTCAGCAGGAGATGGGAGAGAAGCAAAATACTTATAATCAGAATGAGTGAGTGACTCTCAGCTCCTGCTGTGCTGAGAACCTCACAAATGCTTTTTTCCCTTATCATTCAGGTAATGCTAGAATTCTGCAGTGCACTGATAACTTACACAAACTCCTGCTGAAATAAAAAGAAATCTTTCCACTTATTTCAAAACTCCATATGTGAGGTCATACATCTTGGCTAAATCAGATTGTGCGTTAAAACCCCGCTATTAGATAACAATTTTTTTTTCTTTTTCATCTGAAGGCATCACTTTCTAGAAGAAAGTGACAATATTGGAAGTTATGAACCTCAAAAACACTTGAAGTTTCTGGGTAAGAATTTTATAAGTGTTGTCTTCCCAGTGTTCTATCCGATGTTCAGAAAAGAATTCAAACTTAAGGGATTGTTTTCCATTCAATGTAGTTTAATACAAGACTGGCAGCATCAGTTAGATTAGAGTGAAATGGGAATAAGACAATAAACCATTTGCTACACTGTAGTACAAAGAGCTAATATAAGTCCAAATAGAATGATTTTGTTTCCATTCATTCTCTTTTACCTTAATTTATACAGCATGTCTTTATTTTAACCCTATTTTTTTCTATTATAACATGATTGAATTTCTTTTTGAGAAACAGTTCCCAGGGCATTTGCTTGTTTGTTTTAATTTCTGTATTCATAAACTGGCTGTGAATGTTGATTTTGGCATATTGCCACTTTCCTGCCTGGGGGAGCATTTCTCAGTGGCTAACAGTAGGTGCTGAGTCCTGAAGTGTCGGTTCAGAGAAATGGAGACAGGTGGGCCATCAGCAGGAGTAGTAAAGTGATATGCCACTGTAAATATGAAACTGTGACGGCCCACAGAAACAATCTATTTTTTCCTTCAAACTTTCAGGCATGACGGTTCCTAAACTTTAAAAGGCAGCATAATAAAAAAATTCACAATGGAGTTGAGGAATCAATTTTTTGTTGCAAATTTTTTTCCTTTTTTGTGATATATAGGTATGTATGTAGGAACAGTTTAAAAGGAAGATAACATGTTAAATCACATGGATATTCAGATGACTGCATTTGGAGAATAGTCTTACCCCACTTCCATATGAAGATGACTGCACATAAGGTAATATTTCTCCTTGAGCAAACAGAGTGATATATAACATATTTTATATAATATCCTAGCTGGAAAGTCAACCAGAAAGACAATTAATACTGGTATTACTATTATTATACTATTATTTTTATTTGACAGTTTTGAAGTTTGGAATTGCTCTAAATGAGCTTCTTTTCTTCTTTTTCTAATGCTCATATCAACATGCATATATTACCTGGTTGTCATCAGTGCTGAAGAAGGTAGGTAAGAAATTCATCCTAAGAAAAGTGTTTTGTTTTCATTTTCTACTATAATAGAATGCTTAAAGACACCTTTAATGTATCTCATTACTCTGAGAGACTCAAACTGACTACACACTTCAAATTTAGAGAACATGTCCATCCACAAAGATCTTAGATTTTAATGAATAAAGGAAATTTTTTTTGGCAGTTAAGATATCACTGGAGAGTTTGTGAGAGGGGAAGTTGCTATAGGTTTTGTAATTAAAACCAGTAAAATATTGCTGTTTCACAATCAAAAACACATTCCTTTACTTATAGTTCTGGTTCACTTCTAAGGAAATAAAATGAGTGATAGCTTTCACTATTCACTGAGAAACTCCTTTCTAAGTGGAAAAGAAAATAATCTATACGTACTGCACATTTTACAGTATTCCTAATGTTAGGGCGGGTCCAAAAGTAATGCCTCCTGTTTTATGATGTTGGCCCACAATGTCAGAGGCAGATGTTTGTGGAATGACTGTATAGGTTGAACTTTCCCACCAGTATTCTGTTACATTTTGTTTCCATGTGATATATAGCAGCAAAGGGGCAGTCAGACAGAACGATATCTGACATGGAAGTATACATGAAGCAAAGGTATGTCACTGAATTCTTCCATGCAGGATAACTTGCACCCATTGATATTCATTGAAGCTTGCAGAATGTTTATGGAGACCAAACAGCAGATATGAGCAGAATAGGGGGGTGGGTGATGCATGTTAGCAATGGCAACAAGGATGTGAAAGATAAGTCACATTCCTGGTGTTCCATGCATAGCATCACATCACAAAATGAGAAGTGTCTCAATCATCTCATCCACATGAATCAGCACATTATGACCAGAGATATGTGTACAGAGGTGAATACCAGCTTCAATACATTGGAAAAAAAATGGTTGTAATATTGGAATATTGCAAAGTTCACACCAGTTGGGTCCCATAAGTGCTCACACAAGAACAGAAAGAAAACTGTAGGCAAATTTGTCAGGGCCTTTTGAACCTGTTCAAGACTGAGGGTAACTTTTTTCTTGATTGCATCATTACCAATGATAAGCTGTGATGTCACCTCTATGAGTCAGAATAAAAATGGTAGTCTATTTAGTAGGGACATGTGAATTCCCCACCAAAGATGCAGCCCTCAGTAGGTTAAGGGATATGCAGTGTCTTTTAGGATAGGAAAGGGGTGATCTTTCTGAATTTCCTGGAGCTATGTCTGCAGTTATTTTATTCTTAGATTTCTTTCTTTCTTTCTTTCTTTTTTTTTTTTTATGACTGGCACCTTAAGATCTTTGCTAGTGATGATACTGTGTTGCTTAACTCAGCATTATGGCATAGGAATGCTTAATTCTGTGACGTAATATTTCATTCTTTTCTAGAAAATATAAGTGTAAGAAGAGCAGTTATAAAAATGCTGCATGTTGTTAAATCACTGCACCACCTCATTGCAGAGGTGGCATTTCATTGATGCATTAAGTGACTCTGAAGTATTGGTGGAGTAGATATGATTCTTTATGGTTTTGGAACACCTTTAGAATACTCTTTGAAGCAATATATGTAAACATAAGTGGCTACTGCTACCATTCTGAGAGAAAACTCTAACTTATTCTTAACTACTGCAATAGAAAACATGGAGTTTCTATCTGTTTTTTAGACAACTCTGCTGCATGAGACCTGGAGAAAATTTGTAATGCTAATCAAACACTATCTAGAGTATAGCAAAATTTCTCATATATTGAGAGTTGATCTGAAAGTATAAAGTCAGTGCATCCAAATACCCTTACACATTTATGTATTTGAGTGCACTGACTATTGCATCAGGTTTTGAAACTGTAAACTTTTAATAAACTGGTTATTGACATTAATAGCCTCTTCTTTTTTTAGCCAACAAATATGATCTGATGAAAATCTGAAAAAGGATTTTAACTGTTCAGCTCCTGAAAACTGTTAATGCCTACAAAATAAAAACAATTTTTAAGCTTATAGCATGTCTTCTTTAAGTAGATGTTATTGTGCCACAGAAAGTTAATGCCAATTTACTCATGCTGCTTTCTTCTGCAATAAATGTGTAAGAAATAAATATGAACATATTTTCCTTTTGCATTTATTAGAGCTATTATATATTCAAACCAGTTCCAAGGTAATTGCTTCTCTGCACTGCAGAAACACTTAAAAATTTAGTGCAGTAGGGTGGGAGAAGGATTCAATTTATATGGTGGCTAAAGGAATTACAATCAATGCTAAGTGATGTTGGACAGTCATAGCAATTTGTATAGCAGTTTGAATGATCAGGATGTAGATATATGCTGTAAGGATTTTAGACCAAAAGTTGTTGGACATGCTCACACTGAGAGATCTTTTCTGTTAAAAGTCAGCCTTGTTTTCGGTTTCTAGAAAGGGCAGGATGAATCTGTTCAGCTCTTTGTAAACAATTTGCAAAAATCTAGAAATAAGAAAAAATAATTTTATACTTTTAATATTGAAAATAAAACTTGCTTGTAACAGATCATTTTATATTCAAAGAAATATAACAATAATATTACTATAACCAGTAACTATAGTGCATGAAAATTTAATAAAATCACAGTGAATAGAGCTCCACACTGCTCAGAAAAAACATCACTTTTAAATGAGTACAGTTTCTCTTTCTGGTTTCCTTTTTTCTGATAAATCTTTCAAGGAAGGTTTTGGTACACTAGAATATTCTTGAGATTTATTTAAGATTCATCCAGAATTAAAATATAAATTATTAAAAAAAAAATATACGGATATCTCACGGTACCTCAAGACTACTACAAGCAAATGAATTATCAGGGGATCTTAATGTGCTTCTATATTATTTGAAAAACATATGTTTATAATTTTAAAGATTTTCTTTTAAATACAGTAATGTTGTTCTTTATCAGTTGTGAGTAATTGATTTGAAATTCAAAGAAAAGTTATGAAATCCAATAGCAAATAATTATGTGAGCATTTTTCCATAATGAGCAAGCATAAACTGAGTTTATTAATATGACAGGTGCATATTTTCAAGCTGAGATAAGGTATTGTTATAATAAATAAATGCATAACAGGTGTACTTATTTATACATGTTTATACACATAAGTGTATGCATAACTATTTGTTTTATAAAAATGTATATTAATAAACATATATACTTATCAGATCTGAAAACACAGCTGCAAAATGTACATCCTTATTAAGTAAAAGTTCAGGCTTTGCCTATTTTTCCCACAGCAAGAAAAACAAGTGACTGTATGATTTTCTTCTGAAAAGAAAATAAGAGGCTTTCTGAAAAATTCCACACGACAAATGCTCACCTAGACTTTTTGGTCCGTCACTGGAAGGCTCTTGGTTCCATCAGCCAAGAGATATACATTGCAAAGAGCCTCTGCCATGGCAGTAAGGTGGGAGGAAAGCCTCTGATAGCATAGTAAATACCAAAGGCAGCTGCCTTTCTGCAATGGAAAAAATGTATTTTTATTTTAAAATATTCTGGAGAGAATGTTGTTTCTGTGGAATAGGAAATTGTCTGAAAGGTAGAAAATATCTATCCAATTTGATTGTGGAGGTGTCAGATGCTTAGTTTTATTTTGAAAGCTTCAAGGAATCACTGACTCCTAGAACTACTGGTAGAAACACATGAATTTTAGACCTGAAACTGATTTAAAATGATCTGAGAAGCATCATGAGTTTTTGGTCCTCAGATTCCCAAATGTTGGTAGTTACTTATTCTGTCAGTTACAGTCAAAAGGACTACTGTAAAATGAAAACATTAACTTTTATTTTCTTTTAACATAACATTATAATTTAGCCTGGGAATATGATTCTTCAGCTTACATGGAAAATAATGTGGAAGATCGTACATGCTTTTTAGTGGAAAACCTTTGTTTCTAGAGGAATTTACTACATTGGAAATTCTCCCTTGATCTAGAGTATTTTTTTTAACTGTTTTTTCCAAGATTCTTCTTCATGAAAACTGAGTATTCCCAAATAAAAAAATCTGCTGTTACATCAACAGGTTAATGTATCATCTGAAATGATTTGGTTTGCTACTGTGACCATACCATTCTGTGGCTGCAGGTGGCTGTCTGAAAAAGACACAATGCATTCTGTGTACTCACTGCAGATTAAAGATACGTCATGGGAGGTCCATGTGTCTTGCCATGAAATTCAGTGTGGAAAAAGCATGAAATTCTAACCTCTGGTTCCCTGGAGGTTACTTAATGGCATTTATGCCATTTTTACAAAAATTTGTTTTTACCAAAAATAATAGTAATAATAATAATAATAATTAGTTTTAACAAAGATTAGTATTTTCCGTCATATATTCTCACAACCTCAGAGGAATACTTGTTGCCATACACAGCAGTTATTTCTAAAGTTTTCACAAACTGTGGTAAAATATTGGTCCCCAGAATGAGAAGGGGTGGAAAGCAATTGCATTTCTCTTAAAAAACAAGAGGTACTGTTTTGATGCATGCTCTAAGCCAAATGCAAATCCCCGTTTATGGATATTAAAGACACATTTAACTGATGAAAAGGTTATCCTGCAATTACCTCCCAAAAGCAAAAGTAATGATCTGTAAACTTTATCAAGAACTGTGTGATTTTTTCACAGAATGCAATATCCTCAAATGGATAGTGTAAAAGGGACTTGTTGAGGCGACATCTGAAACACTTTATGACTGCCTTGTTTAATAGTTACAGGAAAGAAACACTGTCATCTTTGTTTTGGATACATTGGATTCCATGTAGTTTGAGAAAGCTTTACAGTTCCTTCTTTCTGTGAATTTCTAATACACCAAGGGAAACATCTGGATTAAGTATGTTATGATGTTTCCAAGTTTTCTCAGTAGTGTGATTTGTAATCTTCTCTTATTATTTACTGTCAAGAAAGAAGAATTCTTGTTTATATTATCTTATTGCCCGTTTTAAAGACTTGATTTGCCTTTAATGAAAGAAGACGGTACTTAAAGGCATCTTGAAACTGGACTACCTGTTCTACAGTCTGCACAGCCAAGTCACCCTCAAGGCATCCTGGATTCTGGTTGCCCAAATTCGTTATAGATATCTCTGACAGGAAGCACCTCAGAGGCTCAAAATAGTTTTGCTCAAGAAAACTGCAATCATGGCACTTCCACAGATTAAACTTCTCTTATATTTCACATAATGGGAAAAGAACATACACAAAGTACATATTTATTTATTAGAAGTCTACTCCAACTGGCTTCATATACATGTCCTCTAAAAGCCACTGGATGCTTAACAGACCTGAGAGGAATGTAGAGAAATTTGTAGAGGAATGTTACAATATTTTTTCTAAATGTTTTTTGTTTCTTTGTAAATGAAAATTCAGTCCAGACTTTTTTTTTCCTTTTTTTTTCTTTTTTCCTTTTCATATTTGCATTTAATTTCTTACTTCAATAAACTATTTTTTAAATGTCCACTAATAAGTTCAATTTAAAACTTAGCATAGTATTGGAGATGAACACTTGTGTCTGCCCCTCCCCCCCCCCCCCCCCCCCCCTCCCCCTTTTTTTGTTTTGTTTTGTTTTGTTCTAGGAAAAGACTTTAGTAAGAATTCCTTTGAAATAAATTTTACGCAGAGACTCTAAAATGTTGCTCAGGGATCTTAAAATTCCTTTGCTAGGCTGAAAAATTCCTGCTACTAGAGTGGAATCTATAGAAGAAAAAATATTTATTCTTCCCAAAAGAAGCAGAACTTAAAAGTTCTATTACATTAAATACTGCTCCTTGCAATTTACAAATACACATATAGCTGCATTACAGTTGACTTTGTTGAAAGATGTTACAGGGCAAAAAATACAACTGAAAATACAAAATTTGATTTCAGTTGTGGATCCTGAAGTAAACTCCTTTCTATGGACGATGACACAATCCTTAATGACACAGCTACATGTGATTTTGTCACAGAATCACAGAATCGCAGGACTGTAGGGGCTGGAAGGGACCTCCAGAGATCATCAAGCACAGACCCCCTGCAAAGCAGGCCTCAGACAGCAAGCTACACAGGTAGGTGTCCAGGTGAGTCTTGGGCAGCCTGTCCAGTGCTCCGTCACCCTTGCTGTGAAGAAGCTCCTTTGCATATTGGTGTGGCACTTTCTATACTCCAGTTTACGGCAGTTTCCCCTTGTCCTTTCCCCACAGAGTGCTGAAAAGAGGTTGGCCATATCTCCTTGACTCCCACACTTAAGATATTTATAAACATTAATCAGATCCCCTCTGAGTCTTCTTCTGTCAAGGCTGAACAGAGCCATTTAGCTCAGCCTTTCCTCACAGGGGAGAACCTCCAGGCCCTTTACCATCTTTGTGGCCCTCCACTGGACTCTCTCCAGGAGATCCTTGTCTTTTTTTGTACCAGGGAGCCCAGAACTGGATACAGTACTCCAGGTGAGGCCTGACCAGGGCAGAGTAGAGGGGGGGCCACCTCCATTGACCTGCTGGCCACGCTCCTTTTAATGCAGCCCAGGATGCCATTGGCCTTCTCAGCCACCAGGCACAATGCTGGATCATTGCCAACCTGTCATCCACCAGGACTCCCAGGTCCTTCTCCACAGAGCTCCTCTGCAGCAGGTCATGCCCCAACCTGTATTGATACTCACAGTTATTCCTTCCCAGGTACAAGACTCTACACTTGCGTTTGCCAAACCTCATCTGGTTTATTGTTGTCCAGCTCTGCAGTCTGTCTATGACTTGCTGAATGGTAGCATGGCCTTCAGGTATGTCAGCCACTCCTCCCAGCTTTGTATCATCGGTGTACTTACTGAGGGTAGACACTTTCCCCTCATCATGGTCACCAATGAAGATATTAAACAAGATCAGACCCTGTTTAAAAAATGGGAAACATATTTTGCTAATAATATAGGGCTAGATTTTGGTAGCAGATTGAGGGGAAATAGAAAATTTCCACGCTTTATGAACTTTGGCATGTCCTCCTTTCTGGCACCACCAGGTAGGAGCCAGGGGTACATTTACAGGAGGGGCACATTTACTTTGTCCCAGACACTGTTGTCAATAAAGTTGGTGCAGGAGGATGGTTGCTCTAGTTTGCTGTTCATGTGGACCAAAAGATTCATAGGAGGGAGATTTATGCCTGGAGTAAGCTCTGACTTGTTAGTTTTCTCTCTCAGCTATGCCTAGAAGCGGAAGTTGGTCTCCTGAGTATAGTATATTTGAAGAAAATGATTGCCCAGAGGTCTAAGTGATGGACAGTTTTATTGCATCTATCATAAATGTGTTTCCAGCTACAAAATTTTCAATTCAACTCAGGAGGTGAGGGGTAGAACAGTAAATTTTAAAATTTAATTTGTGCAGACTAGAAACATGTAAGGCCTACACAATACTGCATCTGAGCTACGAAAATCTGCTCCTTTTGTGATAGAAGCATATGGCTGCTCTCAATCACATTTGAACCTGAAGATCTAGGACAGCCTTAAGAGGAAAAAGCAAAAGAGAAACATGACACGAGGTCAATTTTGACAGCTTAAAACTGTGGTATCTGAAGAGCCAATAGGATTGCCTGATTTCTCAGAACATACAATGGATTATAGGATAATACAGCCTGCAGGCACTCTCCTTGGATTTATGCCCAAGACAGACAACAGCATATGCTCAAGTACAAGGACATCAGGGTAATGGAATATAAAAATTTGTGTGCTCATCATGTGATGTGGGAAAGCAGCCAGAGGACTGTATTCCCAAGGGGTATTTCTAGGGGCTGCTGCCTGATGTTCGGTGTTTGGTGCTTGGCCTCCGTATGTAGTTATCATATGGCATGGAGTATACAGCACTAGTGAGAAGAGAGGTGTCAGATCACCTTCAAGCATGAAGTGCTCCTATCACAAGTAAACAATGAGAGATGTTAAAGACTAATAAATCTTCATGATGGATCAGTACCAAATGACTCAGGAATGGTGATTGTGTAATTTTGATTCATTTGAGGAAATGCTTGGTGCCTAATGGCCCTCAAACAGCCGTCTGTGTATTGAAATTGTTAGTGTTGTAATTGTGCAGGATGCAACAGCAAATTTTTGAAAGCATGCTGTGGTACCTTTCTTTTATGTTCTATTTTAATTTCTTGTTCTGGGTGTAGCTCTTTTCTCAGCAGAAGTGTGAGAATGTCCATAAGAGAGAAATATTAAAGGTGGTTAGTTCTCTTGATTTTTTTTATTTTTATTTTTTGGGGGGTCCTTAAAGGAAAGGTATTTTTGTCATAAAATGTATCTGGTCTTTTTCTCTTATATTTAAAAGACATAAAAGCTGTGGCTGATACAGCAATGCATTTGTATGCTAGAAAGGACTTATTTATAAAAGGAGCCAGACAACACATACAGCAAAATCCGGAGCTGAAGTTCTGCATCTGGCAGACAAATGAAGTTACATGAATGTTTCTGAATGGTCAGTAGAGGGCTTCCAGAGCAGGGAATCATGCTTGGGACTCACCTACAAATTCTGATATGAGGAATGTTACTTAGCAGTGACCAGAATTGCACTTTTGCACAATGGGAAAGCGCCTCCCTGAATTTGAGAGTTGTAAAGAGAAATTAGTTCCCAGTCTACGCTTCACCGCACTGCTCCCTGCATGTACAATGGATTTTGCAGTTCAGAGAAGGAATAGATTTGAAGACTTCAACTATTCAAATGTGGACATTGTCTTGAATCTAGAATTCTGAAACTAATTTAGAATAAACTACCAATATACTCACTGTCCACAAATCAGTGATTGTGCTAAGTGTCTAAAAATACCTTAGCAGGGCATAAAACTTTCTTTGGGGGATGACAACCCACACAAATTTTTTGAGTAACCTTAATTCAATTACTCTGTGACATAATAAAAATTTAATTTTCCTACTTCACCTAGAAAGATCTTAAGCTCAGGAACTGCTAAGGATCTCTGCAGGATATGCTCTTAAACCAATCAGTTTAAGTGTTCTACTCATGTGGCATAATTAAAAAGACTTCTTAGCCTGTCTCTTGAGCAAAACAAAAGCTTGGAGTGCTGATTCGGAATTGTCATCACTGTACTAGTCTCTAAGTTGGCTGGGTAACAATATACATATAGAATGTCTTTACTCTTTATGTTTTCCTTGAATATTTCCTTAAATATATTCTTCTGTACATAACTGAAAATGATTGACCTTTTTATTGCTATTGCTTATGATTATACTGCTTGCTATTTGCATTCAATGAGTTTATCATTAAAGCAAACTGAAAAAATTCAGATTTATTTTGAGATGACTCTTATGAAATTCAAGGTGAAGGTAGAAAAAAAGGAATGTAAGAGTTATCAATTACCATAGTGAAAGGAAATCACTAACAAAAAGGGAAGCTTACTTCCCCTGCCACACTGCACTCCTTTCCTATTGCTTAGCAACGAATAAGATGCCACTTATTTTCAGACAGGAAACAGAAACAGCAAGAAAGCTGCACATAAAGCTGGTATCACTGCAAGTGTCCTGTAGAGCTCATTGGTGCATGGAGACTCGGCCTTTAATGAAGAAATTTGCATTCATATGCAGGCCTGAATGTGTGGATATCAGTCCAGACTCTGGGACTGTTATTTCATTGAGTCAAAAGAAATTTGCACATGAAAGCCACATCCGCATTACTTAACTCTGCAGCTCACTCAGGATTGCCATCCTTTTAGACAAAACTACATCTGAACCTCTGACTAAATCTCCAGAGGATTTATTTTATTTCTCTTGGATATCTGCTAGATTTGACAAGTGATGAACACATTCTGTGTAAATACCATTTGAGGTGTTACTAACCCATTACCCTATTTCTGAATCTCTTCTTAGAAGAAAGCCACATAACTGCAGAATTTTCTCTACCCTCCTCAGTCAGTCCTACTGCCAGATGGCAATGTGAAGGCATTCATCTTTTCAATATATCCACGCCTTTCCAATTTAATTGCAAACTTTATTCTCACATGCAACCAGGAATTAAAGGAAAAGGCATGTCTGATGGTAAATATTGATTCCGGTAGACTGAAAAGACTGCAAATTGTGTTGCAATAAGACTGGTTGTCTGAAATAAAACATTATACTGGAAGTAGATACTGGGCCGTAGCATACATAAAGCTCATTATCCATATGGTCAGTTCTTCTGCCATCAACACACACGTACAAAGTGCCGTTCATGGCTCCTCAGTTGCAAAAATACATTAGTGATTCTCCACAAATTGCATTACTGATACAACAGTTTGTACTTGGTAGGAAGGTCAGCTCTTGGTGTCTTTGGCTCCTGCTGTAATCATATTTATGATGTAAATATAATCTCTCTTTCTCTCTCTCTCAAATAAATACATAAGTGAAGCAGAAGGGAAACTCCTGGTGTTTCTAATGTTGGAGAATGCATCATACTAATGAATGTGGTCAAGAAAAAGCTCTTAGGCTTACTCACTGGACAGTAACAGACACAGCACTGATAGTGGAAATTCCTCAATGGTATCCTGTTAATGCACTTCAATTCTGACCTGAAAGAACCTTTATGGCTGACAGGATAGTTTAATTTTCATGACCATTCAATCTTTGGCCTCTGTGTTAAGGCTGCCAACAAGGGTGCAAATTAACACTAATTATTCTGATATTTTATGTACTGGTCTGAGAACACTGAGGTATTTTATACAGGCCATCACCCAGCTGCCAGATGTTAATGACTTTTGCTTATTTCTGGCCTGTTTCGAATTTCTCTGAGTAGATTAGTATTGGAAGGGTCTCTATTTCACTAATAAGATACTGACTTGTATAACCTTCCTATCATTTCCTTTCACAAATTCAAGTGCGGATATTTATTTTCCCATTAAGTAGTAACAAAGGGCCAAACTCCAGTCTGCTTCAAACTCAGTGGATTTAAGCCAGTATAAAACTTAGCCTAATCATGTTGGTTGCATTGGGCATAGATAGTAACAAATGCTTCATGGTTAATGCCAATCAAATAAAGGAATATATACATATACATATCCTCTACCTTAGAGTCTGAGTGTCTTCAGCATGCTACTTCCTAGTAACTACTATTGGCAAGGATAAGTTGTTTCCAGAATAGACTCGGAGGAGATGGATCTTCATTGTTGAGAATTGATGCCTTGAGTTACCTTACAGAACCTGATGTTTGCAGTTTGGAAAACTTAAGTATCTGCTACAGTTGTAATTCTTGTCGAGCACAGTCTCGAAGTATGGAAATGGATGACAGCAGAAAGTATAGCACTGCATGGTGTTCTGCCATATAAGAGCCAAGTTGAAAAGTTAAGAATAAGGTTCCTAAATCCACAATGGTAGGCAAAATAATTATTGCCTGATTATTGAAAGCTTATTTATTGAAGAGTAACTTTTCAGTAGATGATAATTAAGGTTTTATGAAACAGTGGAAGATAGTGTAACAATTGACTTAATTATCCCCTGCACTATAACAAAGGACTGTTATTGGTGCATAAGTGCAGGCAATTTTGCAGTGTACAGAAATCAAGAAAGGAGATCTGAAATAAAATATGGCTATTGTATTCTGAACATTAAACTGTACTGTTCTGTTTGCTCCCTTCTTTCCTGTTCCAAAGCTTTTTCAGAATTCAAGGAAAGAAAAACATATCTGAGTATATTTAGTAGTTCTGCCTGGCAAAGTACTAGATTATATTTGTAGAATTTATGTTGCCACTGATAGCTCTCTTGCCAACAATTCAATGAGCTGACACAAGGCTCCTTCCCAGCTCCAGAACAAAAAATGTATCAGAAGCCTTTCTTACTCTCTCAAATTTTCCAAACTCTTCAGAGTGTTACGTGTAGTTAAAAAGTAGCTTTAGTGGATGCAAGCAAATACATGTTACATTAACACCATAGTACAATGTAGTTGTTTCCAGAAATATAATAAATATCCAGCCCAATACTCTTCACTATCTTCTTGTGTTTTTCAGTTTTAAGAAATAAATAATGAGACAACCTGCTAGGTCTTTCACTCCAGTGTTAAGTAAAGTAAATAACAGTTTAGACCATGGTTAACTTCTGAATTTTATTTACTGAAGTGCCTTGTGACAAAGTTCTACATGATGAATTATCTAAACTCTTACTTCAGAGCTTAGTATTACTTTTTCAAGATGGATAAAAGATAAAGTATATATAAGACAGCAAAGAGCTGGAGTTGAAGCTTTTTTTCCTTCCTCCTTCCCTCCCTCCCCCCCCCCCCCCCCCCCCCCCCCTGTCCCATCCCCATCCCCACCCCCAATTTATTTTATTTTATTTTATTTTGCACTTTACGAATACCAGAAAAAATGGCGATGAAATTTGATCTGATAGGGTAGTCTCTGGCTCAAAAGTGGGCCATTGTGCCTGTTTTAATGTCTTTAATTTAAAAATTCAAAGGGAAAATTGAGAAGACATTTCCTTTTCACACAGCTGTGAAGTGTTTGAACTAGTGTATGAATATGCTGTAGTACAATATCCAAAAACTGAGTAATGGCACCACCTGGACACTGAAGGCTGACTCATGTGTATGGCATCTCTTGCTTGCACTGGAAGGAACTCAACTCTTGTAAGTACAGAAAGTACCTTTTTTCTAACTGAGGAAGGGAATGACATTGCCTTGACCTATTATCCAGCTGCCCAGAGAGTAGTTCACACACAGGTCTAAGACTATTCACCCGACCAAAAGGAAGCTTTGGATGAATTGCTCATTCATCATTCCAGCATCTTTAAATCAAGCTCTTCCTCTGTGTTGTTGCTTTATTACTCCTCAGTACTATCAAAGAAGCCAAGTTTAGCTAAGGCTAAGACAAACAAGATAACTTTGTACTCCAACCTGCTGTTCAGTTAGCTTTCAATACGTGTCTGTCTCATGGTAAGATCCTCAGTAGAGAAAAGATGAATAGAGTATGTGTTAAATTTTAATGCTCATGTTTCTCTCTCAGACTGAAAGAGATTTGTACTACCTTTCTTCCTTCTGCTCTGTATTCTCTAGTAACTTTTTTTCTCATGATTGAGAACTCAGGATATAATCAATCCACATACTGAAAAAGTACATGCAAAGAAAAGATTCAAAAACAAACAAACAAACAAACAAACAAAAAAACCCACAGAAAACCGAGAGGGCTCTTCTGTATCCTATGAACAAAAGTGATCAGCAGGGTCTGTATACGTACAGCAACAGGTCTGGATATTCATACCAAAAAAATGAACAAATCTTGTCATTATTTTCCCAAATCCAAACAAGACTGAATTAATGAATAAGGGTTTGTGAGCTCATCTGAAGATCTCGTAGGTAGTTTAATGAACTGGCAGTTAGCTTTTCAGGTGCTATAGTTTCAAACATTTGGAGAATTAAATGGAATATATATTCATTCAAAAATTAAATTGAAAGCTTTTTATTTATGCTTCTTTCTTTATTTATTCATTTGTTTATTTAATAATTTATCAATATTTGCTGGTCTATCTGGATCAAAAGTATCTCAAACAGAACAGTTGTTTATGTGGGTTTTGTTTTCCACTACAGGATAATATGAGGAGTCACAATGGCAACCAGGAAATATATATATGTTATACATAGTTACGTACATATAGTTTTTATATATATATATATTTTTTTTCAAAATATAAAAGTAATTTATTCTTTAAGTACTGAAGATTGAGTCACATTTCTGGGTAAATTATTACTTTCTTCCTTGTTAATTCATTTTCCGTATTCTCTTATTTAAATAAATGTTTGCCTCAACTGCTGTGCACATACACAATGTAACACTTATTTCTTTTCTTCAAATTGACCTACTTTGATTTTCTATCATGACAGAGTAATAACTACAGATGTAGATTAACTCACTTCAATCATCACTTAGATTAGCATCGGAGGCTTGAAACTTCATTTGTGACAGTACAGAAGTTCCATAGCGTGTTACCACTGAAGCCAACGAAATCATTTTTTGTGACTTAATGATACAAATTTATATGCTGTTTAAACTGCTATATCAAAAAAAAAAAAAAAAAAAAAAAAGTCCCTGTTGAAAATTTAAAGCAGTGCACTGTAAAATGTTTCATTAATTTTTTTTGAGGACCATATACTTACTGAGTTATGAAAATTTTACATCACATTCTAGTAGGGAAAAACCCAGTTGCAATGTAAAAAGTCAGATATGATCCATGAGAGTATATTTTGTAGAATCATAGAATCACAAGGTTGGAAAGGACCCACAGGATCATCTAGTCCAACCATCCTCCCATCACCATTACTACTACAAGCTACTAACCCATATCTCGTAGCTCCTCATCCAGAAGCCTCTTGAACACTGCCTGGGATGGCGACTCCACCAGCTCCCTGGGCAGGCCATTCCAGTGCCTGACCAGTCTCTTAGAGAAAAAGTTTTTCCTAATGTCTAATATAAATCTCCTCTGGAGCAACTTGTGGCCATTTCCTCGAGTCCTGTTTGTTGCCTGGAAGAAGAGGCCAAACCCCTCCTCATCACAACCTCCCTTCAGGAAGTTGTAGAGCGCAATGAGGTCTCCTCTGAGCCTCCTCTTTTCCAGACTAAACAATCCCAGCTCCCTCAGCCATTCCTCACAAGACCTGTGCTCCACATCCATCACCAGCTTCATTGCCCTTCTCTGGACATGTTCCAGGGCCTCAATATCTTGTAGTGAGGGGCCCAAAACTGAACATAGTACTTGAGGTGTGGTCTCACCAGTGCTGAGTACAGGGGGATGATTACCTCCCTGCTCCTGCTGGCCACACTATTTCTAATGCAGGCCAGGATGGCATTGGCCCTCTTGGCCACCTGGGTACACTGTCAGCTCATGTTCAGTCAAGCATCAACCAACACCCCCAGGTCCCTTTCCTCTTCACAGTCATAAAATGACATGACATCTGAGTTCTAGCCTCAGCTATTACTTATGTATGATTTTGGATATTTTTCTGATCTGTATAAAAATAAAGTTCTAGGATTTGTCACCTGTCTCCAAACTTAACTTATAATTTATAAATTTATAAACTAATTATAAATCTTATAAACTAATTTACATATGTTTTTCATATGGGTAATGTTAAAGCTCCACATCTGTCACCTGTCTCCAAACAGGCTGCCCAGAGAAGTTGTGAATACTCTGCTGGAAGTGTTCAAGGCCAGGCTGGATGGAGCCCTGGGCAGCCTGATCTAGCAATTGGCAATGCTGCCCACAGCAGAGCAGTTGGAACTAATGATATTTGAGGTCCCTTCCAACCCAAACCATTCTATAATGCTGGGATTCAGTAACAGAAATTGAACTATCTCCAATCTTACAGTGTGCTTAGATGTAAATGCTTATTAGCTGCCAATGAACTGGATATTTTTCATAATATACATAGGTGTTTTCCAACAGGTAATGTAACAGGTGATAACCATTCACATTATAGACATTTGTCTATCTGTGACTCCTATGTACAGTCCTTTATTTGCTCCTAGATTAGACTGAGATTTTTTAAAATGAAAAGCTAATATATTTAAAAAACTGGAATAAGTGTTTGCTAGTTGGAGCATAGATGAACTACTAGAATCATCTTATTTTTTCCCCATAGAAACCATTTCATATCAGTGAAAAATTTCTAGACATACATGGCATTTCCAATTTTGTGGTTGTATCATTCTGGGACACAATAATTCAGGTGCTTGAAGATCTGAATACTGTAATTGCTGGTTTCAGAACACAAAATAGTCAATTAAGGTAGTAGATCTAATGATTTCTTCAGGCCTTAAATTCTATTAAACTAACAAAACCCAAGAGTGCCAATCTTTTTCTCCTTTGACATTTTTTTTTCTTTAAAAATCATAAATTTACTTTCTGTCTTATCCTACTCACTCATCTTGATATACATTTTCTACACCTTGCCCTACCAAAACAATAACAACAAAAATTCCCAATAAGTAATCTCATGCTACTTCCTTATCCCTCTTAAACATTAAAGTGAGTTTCTGGATTTCTGTCTCTCTCTCTTTTAAAAATGATTTTATTTTTAAATTAAAGCTGTTAATGGGAAAATTAATTTTTCTTCTTTATTTTCAGATATAGTTCAGCTGAGTTTACTAAGCCAGATATACTGCATTTGAGAAAGCTTCTGACTGTTGCTGCAAAGATTATGTAATAATGAATAGACATATAAGTCCAAAATTCAAATGACACCATTTTGACTGTGTTGCCTTTGGTTACAGTAACTGCAGTCAGCTGAAGTATTTCAGTTTATGCCCAAAATGCATTCTCAATGAGATGGAAGGAATTTTGAAAAATGGGAAAAGTTCAAAGCTTTCAGCCAGCAGTAGAACACAGCCTCTGTTATGGCAGCCATGTATTTGTCAAGCTGATCTCTCAGCCAGGCTACATGTTGGAAATACGGCAGTCCTCTTCTAGTAGCTGAAACTATGTCTTTCCATGTTAATTCTCTGGCACATGCAGTCAACTCTGATAAAATGTAGGCTAATTCTTTGCAATCAGAAGCAGTAGAAACGTACTTGAATTATTTATTAAGCAGAAAAAAGATCCATTTCTACTACTGTAGGTGAAAAAATATTAGGCACATGTATGAGTGCAACCCATTTTCTGGCTAAAAGACCAACACGTCTACAGAGAGAATCAGATATTCACCTGATGTCCCAGCTGCTGCATTCCACATCTGAATTAGTTAGCAGACAGATGCATAAAAACTCACATAGGCAAGGCAAAACATCAGTGTACCCTGACTGGCATTTTAAGTAGTAAATGCAGAAGAGAGACACATTGTAAAGACAAATTCAAATGTTTGTAAAAATTAAAGGTAGTATAAATACTTCTACTTTTGACATATGGTGCCAAAAGGAGAAGTTATGACAAATAAATGTAGCATACATCTTTGAATCTTTTCCATATTTTGATTAACATATTGTTTAGCCCAGTGAATGAACAAAGTTACATAATTATTTTCACTCATGGTTCACGATTCCACAAATGTAGACATGTGCAGACACAATAGACTTTCAAATAATTTCTTATGCTCTTCAGAAAATACTCATTTAGTCTAATTATCTTAAATGAACACTGATTAATATCACCAGTGAAAAATAACACAAAGCAAGACGCTTGCAAAGAAAATACTATGACCAATATCTTAGTGCTGCTGCTTCACTGTCAAAATCAGTGGTGCACTGCAGCATTGATGGTAATTTCCACTTAGTGGTAAAAGTTATTTTCTTCTTCAATTTTTTTTTTTTTTTTGCCTCCTTTGTCTTTCTACTTGCTCCCTTATTGAATACCACCCAGATGTTATTGATACATTTACCACACCCCAATGATTTCTATCCACCTACACAATGTGCCTATAGCACAAATGCTGATGATGCGTTATATGTCCAGCACTTTTTGCCGCAGTGACATTCCTCCACAGAGTACTGCCTAGAGGCAACTAGGCACTCTCTCATGTAGCAATTATTCAGTTTGATTACACGTTGATGATGAGCTATTAAAAAGCACGCATGCAAGGCTTTCTATTTATCAACAATCATGATATTCATCTTTTTTTTCTGCCATCTAAAAATCTAACTGGTGATCAAAAAGACAAACCATCTGAAATGTTCTTAAAATGCCTGCAGTACCTTAGATTAATTAATGACTGTAAATGTATCTGTACTAGCTATACTGTTTCTAAAACAAAAGTTCAACAAAAGTGAGAGAAAGAAGGAAAGGAAAAAGGTCATTGTATTCTAAATGTCATGTTCTCTAAATAGAACTGACCCTTACATTTTCAATTTAATTTAGAAATAGCAAAATGACAAAACCCATGCATAAATCTCATCTGTTGATTAATTACCTAGGTGCCATGAAGTCTGAATAGAATTCTGATTTGCAAGATAAAGATAATCCAAAGAAAACCACATCAGATATTTCAATATTACCACTCTGTATGTGGTAGGGTTGAGAGCCTCTATTAGCCCCTCTGTGCTATGCAAAGGCAGCATTCAGTCCTTTTGATTTGTTTGAGTATGAAATAGAATAAATGCCAAATTTAAATTTCTTGGGGACTCCTGTGTCTTAAAAATGGAACTGGAACTCCGATATGACCAACTTGATGAGGTTTTCAATATTTTATTGTTTGCTCAATGTTTCCATTTCTTACCATATCTTGCATCTTGGTTTTGCTATAGCTGCATCCTTAAGTTCTTTATATAAAAATTTTCCATTCTTAGAAAGTATGCAATAAGTAAAGATTAGTAGCTAAATAGAACTTAGAAATATATTTTACTAAAGGCTAAATATACATCAAAACCAAAGAAATGAATGCAATTCAATCTTCTCATCCACTTCTTACTGAAGGAAAGGTGAACCTCATTTCCACTGAGAACTTCACAGAAGTGTCAGGCAAGACCCGTGGCTGTCATAAGGCCAGTGCAGATCCATTATGTTCATTTCATACTCAAGTCTATATTCTCAATTTGTGCAGTTCTATCCAGAGGAAAAAAACAGTTCAGACATATCGTCACTGTTTTGGGCTGGTTCAGCCTGATTCCATGACTAATGGGGCAGGGGAGGAGGGGACCCATGGACCCCCATCCCAAGAGAGGAGGAAGGGAGGTAGGGAAAAGGTAGAGAGGTGGGCCTAAAAACAAAACAGCGGCAACAAGCTACGGGAGAAAAATAATTTACTAAATATGATAGCAGAAGGCGAGATAACACAATATAATAAAATATAATCAGAATTGAAAGTAATAAATCAAATAGATGAGAGAGTAAGTGTCCAAAATCAAAGGTCTTACTCTAATGCTGAAGGCAAGATGGCTAGGGAGCACACACCGCAGTGATGAGCATTAAAGGCAAGGGTCAATCTTGTGCCTTGTGATCAATTTTATCTTTCCCTCTGAACAGAAAATGGAAACAGAACAGTGAAGACTTCCGGGATTTGTAGTTCTTGTCTTCTGAGAACCAGGTACCCTGAAGTATCAACAGTCCATGGAACTGGAGCATTAACTCTTTAATTCCGAGTACACTACACAATGTTATGATGTGGAATGCTGTTAACAGAAATCATAAACCTATGACACATATTTAAGTTAAGCTGAAGCTGAGTGCTATGTTTTAACTCAACCTGGCAATCATACAACATAGAAAAATGGGAGAAAAGAGAAAGGAAAATTGCATGTATCTATAATATGATCTGATACTTAAAGCTGCCTGTACCACTCAATTATGGTTCATTCCAAGGCAGAGCTCTTTAAGCCAGTGAGTATTCAATAGTTATATTGCAGATAGTTTTTTCTAGACACAGAAAAAAAGCCTTGTGTCTGTAGCATGTAACATACTGACTTGATCTAATTATGTATACTAGGTAAGAACATTGTCTAATGTGTTGGGTAATGCAAAAAAAAAAAAAAAAAATCTGTTTGTGCAGCTTTCTTTCTTTCACAGTGGAATTCTATAGCTTCTGAAGGGGAGAAAAAATGATGTCAAATTGTCAATAGCATTTTTGGAATGGCAAAATAATAATAATTACAGTAACGATAATAATTTCAGGAAAGACATTTCAAAGAGTTTACTTTTTTTACAGAAACTTATCTACATGGGTTAAAGCCACAAAGCTTAGTAAAAGTGTAAGCCAGTTCTGCAATGGTAGTTTCATGCATATGAATCTCCTTGCACATTGTGTAAGATGACAATGTAGCAAACTTGAGGATAGAGATTACATAAAGAAAAAAACATGTAACATTTTTTCCCATGGGTCCTCTATGGAATTATTCTTGCATCCCAAGCCTACATAACAAGTAGATCTTGAACTTATTTGCTCTTACTTATTTGCTCTTTTATGGATATTTACAGAAGGCATTCATGAAATATGTGAGAAGCTTTCAAGTAAACCCTTTCGCCATCAGAAAGATAGTATCTGCTTTGCCTCTTCATGTCTTTTTCCTAGCCTGATTACAAGATAGTCTAGTTGTTTTGTCAAGTGGAAGAAAAGAGAACCATTACCGAGATGTCATTCTGGCAATCAGAATTTCAAACAATCAGTTCTTGAAGTAAACCCAAAGATTGTCATCTTTTGATTAATACAGCTTCTCCCCCTCTCTTGAAAGAGCCAGATAGCTAATGGGGAAGAAGTGCACCTGCTACTGTACACTATCAACATTCAGTAGATTTAAGCTGAATTTTACCAGCAGGAATGAATTGAGATAAAAGCTCTATCAGCCAATTCAGTGTTCTTATCTTTATACATATATGACTGAGATATAAACAGACAGCAGGAAGAACGTAGCTGGATCACACAAACTCATGTAGAGTCTCAGTAGGAATATATGGAAGAAAATATGAAATATTTATCGAATTCTGTATAGAACTGTAAGAAGAGAACACTTCGTCAGTGGGTTAGAACTCAATGGTTTTTATATATTCAGCTGTGGATACATTTTTAACCCACTGGAAAAATATGGTTGAAGATGTATTTAAATGTAAAATTAATTAAGGAGTTTTAAATAGATAGATATCTACTTAAATGTTCAAGAAGCTATGAAGAATTAAAATCAGAATGATCTAAGAACCCTATAATTATATTATCAAATTTGTTCATCTAAATTATACTGGAGAAAATTAACAAAAGTTTTTGTATCTGTATTTTTTACATCTCATAATTTACTATTTACTTGTAGTCAGACTAATTACACTTTAAAATTACTTTTAAAACTCATTCTTTAACTTTTTATTTAGTTGAGAGTTATTTAAAATATGATTGTTTATTTTAAACAACTTGTAACTTATTTGTTTCATATGACAATTTTTGCACTGAGGATAGTTCAAAAAATCCTGTTTTTTGTGATGGATATGGTTGAGTGCACATCACTTAATGTTAAACACTCTAGTTGATATGCAATAATCTAATTATATTGGTATTCATAAATGCCAAGTGTACATTTCAATTTTGTGAAGTTTATATATATATATAAAAGCCCACTTCTATGAGTATGAGAGTAAATTAATTTAATGTTGAATCATAGCAATTAAATAATCACAGAATCACAGAATCGCAGGACTGTAGGGGCTGGAAGGGACCTCCAGAGATCATCAAGCACAGACCCCCTGCAAAGCAGGCCTCAGACAGCAAGCTACACAGGTAGGTGTCCAGGTGAGTCTTGGGCAGCCTGTCCAGTGCTCCGTCACCCTTGCTGTGAAGAAGCTCCTTTGCATATTGGTGTGGCACTTTCTATACTCCAGTTTACGGCAGTTTCCCCTTGTCCTTTCCCCACAGAGTGCTGAAAAGAGGTTGGCCATATCTCCTTGACTCCCACACTTAAGATATTTATAAACATTAATCAGATCCCCTCTGAGTCTTCTTCTGTCAAGGCTGAACAGAGCCATTTAGCTCAGCCTTTCCTCACAGGGGAGAACCTCCAGGCCCTTTACCATCTTTGTGGCCCTCCACTGGACTCTCTCCAGGAGATCCTTGTCTTTTTTTGTACCAGGGAGCCCAGAACTGGATACAGTACTCCAGGTGAGGCCTGACCAGGGCAGAGTAGAGGGGGGGCCACCTCCATTGACCTGCTGGCCACGCTCCTTTTAATGCAGCCCAGGATGCCATTGGCCTTCTCAGCCACCAGGCACAATGCTGGATCATTGCCAACCTGTCATCCACCAGGACTCAGGTCCTTCTCTGAAGAAAATGAAATTGAAACAACAACAACAGCAAATTAAACCTGTTTGGGGTACCATAATCATGCAAAGTAATAGACAACTTTTGATTCTTTTGTTTCAAACTAATGTAAATTCTAAAAAAGTCCTTGGAGAATTTTTTGGAGGCTTTATATACGTCTGTAGATAACTTAGTATTATATAATCATCAGAATCTTTAAGAACCCTGCACCTTCTTGTCTATTGATGATCCAAGTTCTTCAGTGTAATCAGCTTCAGCGGATCTGTGTTCAGGGACATCTTACTGGGATTTATAGGGAGACATATGGCTTTTGGAGAAAAATGGATACTTTGATACAGGAAATAACATGTAAGAGCCACAGCCAGACTACACAGGTTGGAAGAGAACAGTCTTTGCACAACAGTTACACACAATTCCCTTAACTAAAATACCCCTTCTTAGGCAACATGTTCCTGTTCAGGGAATCGGGTGAATTGTACTTCATCATGACCAAGCAGTAAAATGATTTCATGTTAGAACAATTTGCCAGTCTAGCTGATATATTGCTTTCTACTGCCAGAGGAGAAGTTATAATCTCCCAAGAATTTTCATTAATATTTTAGCATTACATGTGATATTTCAAGCTCTTCCTTGCAAGAAAATCAGAATTGTGACAAAGCGCATCATTAAGGAATAAGGTCATCATGCAACACTACAGTAAAAAAGAATATCCCCTTGATAAAATCAAGCATCAGAGATTTTTAAAACACAGCTAACAAAATATAGATTTTTAAAGAAAAAAAAAAAACAGCTTACTCACATTCTAATTCATAGCATTAACAGATCTGTGTTTGACATAGCATAAACTCAAATATATAGAATATCTATGCAGTAATTTCTATATATAGCTCCACTGAGTAAAACCTTTCTTTAAAACTTAAATACGTATCTTTAGCTTCATCTCATTCTAGACTGACAATGAACATTAATCTTCAGGGTAATGAAAACCATATGCAGCCCATCCTCAGGACCCTAGTCAGATATTTTGCTACCAGTAGCTACAGCTAACAGTACTAAACACTTATTTTTCAAGTTTTGTGTGTAGTAAGAAATATATTTTACATTTATTGTTTCAAATACATGAGAAAACTACTTAGAAACATGAAATTTGCATGCAATGCAATATATCTGAAATTTGTTCCCTGTATTCTACAGCTAAACATTCTTAAAAATGTAATTTTTATGTTTGCTTGTATGAACTTTATCATTTTCAAAAGAAGACCATGTGATACCAAATTTCCTTTTTTGCATTGTATTATACAGTTTGTTGGCTTGGACTCAGGATATGGTTTTAAGTGTCTGACCACAACTTTACTTTCCAATGAAACAGGAAAATTAGAAACTTAAGGAATGTATTTTAAGGATTAAAAAGAGAGACATTCTTCTGTCTAGAAAACAGGAGATGGAAACAGGTCATTTGGAAAGAAAGCAGTAAGCCTTTCTAGGTGAAAAGCAGAAAAATTTTGACGTCTTGTATTCTTTCAGGTTAAGACTAAATCTACAGAAGATGAGGCAATGCTTAATGTAGCTACAGCACAACTTTGTTTAAGGTTACAAATAATTTGAGCAAACTGTTAAAGACAGTCAAGGAACAAGTTGTAAAGAAATTTATAGCTCATCACAGGGAGATTGAATAACTGAAATCTGAGGAAAAGGAACCGAACCAGCAATACAAGGTTTAGTAATTTGCATTTGCATTGTTACTACATCTAGATGTTAGTACATCCTGATGTACTAACTGATGTAAAAATGGAAACAAAATAGCGTTTCAGCAGGGACACTAGAACGCAGTAGAGGAGAACTCAAGTCAGATTAACAAAAGAAGAAAAAATAAAATGAAGCAAAAAAGAAATAAAAACAAATACCACCTTTTGAGTAAGATTGATAGATTTATAGGAAATGTTGCCTTTAAAGAGGCATTTCCAGACAAGCAAGACCACTTAGTGTTCTCCTTTTCTGCTCGATAGATATAGATATAGGCATTGACCTTGGGGTTGGAACAAATGTCCAGAATGTCCAGCAGTCCATGTCTAATGCTACT
Source organism: Gallus gallus (assembly GCF_016699485.2). Lineage (NCBI taxonomy): Eukaryota > Metazoa > Chordata > Aves > Galliformes > Phasianidae > Gallus > Gallus gallus. Next base: position 32,551,137 of record NC_052536.1, on the reverse strand, counting down.
TTTACACTTACCCCTTCCCTGCATACTCCTCCTAGATAAGAGCCAGCACAGATGGCCAGCACAAGAGGACATATCCTCTTATCTCTGATCATCCTGAATGCTAACAGAAAAACACAAAAACTGATAAATGAGTTACAGTGGTAGCTGTTGTAGTCTGAGAAGTTAACAAGCCATAGCTCTTGAGAATCTTAACTTTAACCAGTGGAACTGCTGCATGGCGAGTTGTATATATGGATATAATTTTTATATGCCTTAAGACTATTGTTTAAAACTTTTTTAAGATCAGAAATAATATTTTCATTATAGAATTTATCACATTTGTTGTGGTTTGACCCAGGAGATAGCTGAGCAGCACACAGATGTTCACTCACTCCTCCATACACAGAGGGATGGGGAAGAGAATTAGAAAAAACAAAACAAAAAAAAAAAAAAACAAAGTAGAACTCATGGGTTGAGATAAAACTTTACTAAGAGAAAAGGAAAAGGATAATAGTTATGACAAGTATATATATGAATGTGCATAACAAGCAGCGCAAAAGCAATTGCTCACTGTCTGCTGACAAACGTTGACCTAGCACTCGAGTAGCAGAACAGAGAGAGATGAATGCTCATTCCCCTTTCAAAACATTTCTTCCATTTGATGTCATTTGGTATGGAATATCATTTTGTCCAGTTTAAGTATAGTTTAAACTCCTTGGGACCCCCTCATTGGTAGTACAGTAAAAAAAAAGTGAGAAAACTGAAGTGTCCTTGATTTTCTACAGAGCTGCTCAGAAACAACTAGAAACACTGGTGTATTATCATTGTTGGTTTTCTTCTGAAAACAAAACATAGCATTATACCAGATACTAGAAAGAAAAAAACAATTCTCCTCCACCCAAAAGTAAGATATTTAAGTTAATTTATAAACTAAAGGGACCCTTACAAAACAAAGGGCATGGAATTAAATGCCAGATTTTTGTGATGAAGATTTTAAGAAATTCTGAGACACTGCTATTCTGCTAAAAATTCCTTATAATTTTCATTGTAAAGACAAGCTTTTATGTTCTCCACAGAAATTCTGCACTGTAGCTTCCAGAGTGCATATTCCTAAATGCATGATCAAATGAAATGTATTGTAAGGACAACAGAGAACAAGGGAAGATATTAGAGAAATATCCAAATTTCACTTTCAACCAACATAAGTAAATACCGTAATAAATAGCTTACTTTAATACATTTCTTTTGTGTCTATCTTTGGCAAATACTTCTAGATATTTATAAAATAATATAGTTCATGATACTTCTGCAGAAAATGATGTGTTTAAAATACTCTTCATTTATCAGTACAGTTCTTGCGTAGAAAACTGCCTGAAGCCTAAAATTTAACAATGAAGTTTATAAATAAATGTCCACTGTAGTTCAGTTAAATTTAACAGTGAAGTAAATTTCTTATGTCAAACTTTCAAGTAACATTCATGATACTGAATTACCTCAAATGGGTGTGGGAATCAATGTCATCTGTTTAAGTGGGTATTTTTTATAAATAGATAAAAGGTCATTAATAAAAACATTTTCCTTTGGTTTGATGGTCTGTGGAATTCTCCAGTATTATATACTAATGTGTAATGTAGTGAGGTGATTGATCCACTGCTCTTCCAGAATTAGTTTCTAAAATTTGTCATTTGGATTTTAATATGAAAATCTTTATGTAATAATACAAATTTTATCCATAATAACATTAGAAATGTATTAATAAGTTCTCATGGAATTGAATCCATTATGTACTGATTCCCTTACATTGTTTCTTTTGTATGTGTGGTATGGCTTCCACTATTCATATTCTGTTCATTCAGTTATAGGTAAATAAACATATTAACTTGTTACATTCAGAAGAGCAAAATGCTGCAGTAATGCACAGCATATGTGCAATTTTTACATATCTTTAAGGTTACAAATCAGTAAGTTGATGATAAAAGAGAATTAATACAGGTATTTTCCCTACATTTAATCAATATTTCTGCTGAGATGGTTTCAAAGTTTTTCCAGGAACCTCTATTTGAATTTTTGTTTGACATTTAAAAACTGTTGCAACTAAAAGAAAAATCATCGTTTCTCACAGTAAGCAGATCTATTCCATTATTTGTCCTTTATATATCCTGCCTCAAAAGCATAAGATTTGAACAGTTCACTGAACCTCAAAGAGATAGGAATTATAGACTTGCCATCATCCATGAAAAAAAAGAAAAAGAGATTCTTCCTCTTCCATTACTTAGATATTCATAAAACTGTATATTTAATTTAAAATGTTTATTTCTGAACATTATTAGAGTTTATTCCAGATAAATTCTATATCCAAATAATGCCTTCTATGACCTACTATCTGCCAAACTAATCCAAATCACACTGCTGGTAAAACACCAGGAAAGCTAAGAATCCCAGTCTGATGGAATAAGCATAGAACTCCAGCTACAGGTAGGTTCAGTACAGAGCACTGTGTTCGTTTTCTCTATAATTTCTTTACTGTGGCATTGATTTAGGTTATTAACTATTTCAATTAATAACAGAGCACCTGAGCACTAGCATTAATAACTTATCATTAAAATAGAAAATATTTGATGGTAAAATATATTGCAGTATATAAAATATGTACATTTAATAAGACACTGTTTTTTAGTCTCTTCAGTCCGAATCTGTAGCCTGAGCTGACTTTAATTGGTTTTGAATCAAGCCTTTATTTTTTCAGATGTCATTTTCACCCATATTCTCCAAAGCCTCATGTGTTCTTACATGGTACCTTGTTTTGTGCAGATACATGACACTTATTCATCTCCAAATATCAAACAATTATCTGATAGAAAACCTTTGTTCCCATTTTTAAGATTTGTGGTCTTTGTTAAATGGCTAGTTGATTAAGTAGTGACAATACACAGCTTTGAACAATTTAGTATCTGGACAAATTTATTTGCTAACAGAGGTAGGCAAATATAGTTTCATTAAAGTACAAAATAATTGGAAATCATTTAAAAGTGAACGTACTTTGGAAAATTTTATCCACTTTTTCTTATATCAGATGCCTTAGACCATTCCAGAAGTCAAGTCTTGCCTGCACTAATGCTCATAGAGGAAACTTTAAGATTGAACACTCAGACACTTCAGATGGCAGATTTTATACCCACAGTGGAAGATCTTTATACTGAATGTGATGTAGAACCTTAATTATTAAGACAGGAGACAGACAGTATTCCCGAAGTCCCTCACTGGAACTTTGGCTCAAAGGCAATTAAATGAGTCATGCAGGGCTCTGTCTGCACCCTTTACATCTTGGCTCAGTCATGCATACCTACTTCTTTCTGTGATTGAAGGAAAAACCCTATAAAGTCCTTACCATCTTAGTAAATCCTATATAAGCCTCATTTTTTTTTCCCTCTGTCTTCTGTACTAAGACTTGTAACCTGAAAAAGATTCAAAAATTCTCATATTATTCTTAACCAATGCTTTTTCATAAGGCAGTTTCACTTCTGGAGAGACTTAAGTCTCAGTAGAATCACCAGTTCTAATAGCAGCAATTACTTATGTTTGTCCTAAAAAGAAAGCCATGTAAATAAAATAGTTATGAGAAATGTTGAAACCAAACTCGAAACAAGATTATTAATTTGATGTGTTGGTCCTATCAGTATACAACTTCTCATGGGTGAGCCAATATGAAAAAAAATTAAGCTGCTACATTTTTCAGAGCCTAAGTAACTAACTTCCAGTGATTTACATAAGAAATATACAATTACTTGCTTCCTCAGACACATTTTTAATTAAATAATTTAGGAGTCTGTCTACCTGAAATTCCTTTGATCTGTTTTAGTTTTTAAATGTTCATTCAGTATATGTTCAGCTCACAAAACTGGTCATATAGTATACATACAAGTGTATGTATACACACAAATGTATACATACATTTGAAATGACTACATCGATTTTTTTTTGTTTCAGAAGATTTTTAACAGTGCCTCACATTTTTACCTATTTACCCAGCTTAACTACTATAAAAAAAAATACTTGCTAATGTTTTTCCTTTTTCATTTTCTTTTTGTTGTAGTTCAGGAAGAATATATTTTTCCTTTGAATAGAAAAAGAAAAGACTATTCTCTGTATAGAAGTGTGAAAATGTTAGTGTATAACTAACATCTCAAAAGACTAAAGAAGTAGAAAATGTCTGAGAGTCTGGCAAAAAATGCTAAGACAGCAAAGTTCCCACTCAGAATGTTGTTTTGATCTGTTATGTATAGACAATATTCTGTGTTTTTTTTTCATTTAATTAATAGTCTGAAAAATAGACTGAAAAGTAGTCTGAAATATTCTCACTTCTCAGTGATTGTGGGACAAGTAATGCTTCCAGAAGGAAATATAATGCTTCCTTTAGTATGATTATGATACACAGAATCATAATGAGCCATCTAGCATGGAAAAGACCTTCACGATCATCAAGTCCAACCATTAACCTGTCTTACTAAGTCTCTGAGTGCCATGTCTTCATATCCTTTAAGACCTTCCAAGGATGGGAACTCCAGTAGTTCCCTAGGTAGCTCATTCTAATGCTTAATCACCATGAAGAAATTCTTCCAATTCAACCTAACCACCCCACCCAATGCAATTTGAGGCCATTTCCCTGTGTCCTATCATTTCTCAACAGAGAAATGAGGTCATCACCATCCTTACTGCAACCTCCTGTCTGGTAGCTGTAGAGAACAATGAAGTCTCCCCTCAGCCTCCTCTTCTCTAGACTAAACAACCCTATTTCCCTCAGCTACTCCTTATATGTCCTTTTTTCTAGCCCCTTTATGAGCTTTGTCATTCTTCTTTGCACAAGCCTGAGCAATTTAATATCCCTCATGCAGTGAGAGGCCCAAAACTGAACACAGTAATCAAAGTCTCACCAGTGCCCTAGGCAAGGGAACAATCACTTTCCTAGTCCTGCTGGCCATGCTTTTTCTGATAAAACACAGGAAGCCATAGGCCTTCTTCGCCACCTGGACACACTTGTGGTTCATGTTCAGCTGGCTGCTGACCAGCACTTTATGACACTTTTAGGTGCTACAAAGGCTGGATCTGTAATAAGATACAAGCTGGAATTTGTTGTGGAGGTAAAATTAGAAGATTCTTTCAGTAGTATTTTCTTGTAGTATCTTTTTCTTCTACAGTACTACTATTTCAGTAGTCTTTTGAGATAGCTGAAGTGTCTTCATACAAAACTATCACAGTCAAACTCAGAAGCATATTTTGAGATAATACACACGTTTAATCATACATTACATTTATTAAGCCATTAAATGCATGCAATTGATATCATGTCTCTTGAAGGCAATTTTGTGATATTTATCACTGTAAAGTCAATTAGCTGTGGAGAGGGTTGTTTTCTAAAAGTATTATCCTGTCCCTGTTCAAGTTACTAACTGTTGTGCAGGATTCGTCTTCCCTGAGATCACTGAGTTATATTATTTGCAAGATCTTTTGTGCTAATCCAGCTGGCCAGGCATCAAGTTGATAACATTCAGGAAAGGTAGCAAAGAGGAGTAAAATATAATTATTTGGAGTATATATACCCTTGAGGAGTTTTAGTTTGCTATAATACAAATAAGTTGTTTATATTACCACTTCTATGCTACTGCAACATAGTGGAGCTAATAAAATGTAAATTATAGAATTTCAAATAAAGCCTTATTAAAAATATTTTTAGTGACCCTTTCATCCTTTGGTTTTGGCTTCCTGTGGCTTTTGGTGTTGAAACACAGTTTCCAGCCACCTTAATTCTACCCCCTATTTTATTTTGTGATATTTTCTGAATTGATTATTTGCTCTTGTTAGCAACTTGTCTTCATGAATTCAAGGAAAAGGGTGTTATGTTACATTGAATGTTTTATGCCCTAATTTAATACTTCTTAAAACTGAAGGGACAAAAAAAGTGCATTCTGTGGCAAAGAATGCAAAATCCATTTCTCTTTTTTATGTTTAGTTCACTTGAACAGGCCGTCAGAGCTTGAAGTGATTGTCTGTGTCCCCATGGACACAAGAGACAGTGAGTTTGACTTTTGCTCAGATTCAGAAGCTGCTTTCAGGAAATTTACAAAGGTTTATTGTAGCACTTGTCATGGTGGAACCTGCTTTGCTGGCATTACTGGCGGCAGCATTTGTCAAGTGAAGAAACTGTGCTACAAGAAGGTAGGGCCAAGGAAGATAAAGCCACTACATTAACTGTGTTGTCTTGAGGGAAGTACATTGCAGTCTTGAAACAAAGCCCTTGGAATTCAACATGAGATTTGCTGCCTACAATTTCACTGACATTCAATTTAAAATGAAAGCAAATATAGTTGTGAGAAAATTATTACCACATTATTAGAGAAGCATCAGTGGATTTTCAAGTGCTTTCCACATTTCCCCCACTGCTTGTTTAGAAGAGTAACAAAACATTACTTAAGTACTATAAAAAGTCATATTGGGATACTGCAACCAAGAAGTTGACAGAGTGGTGGGAAAGCCCTGGAAGGAAGTAATTATCGAATTGAGGAGAATCTGAATGATTTATATCTAGTGAACAGCCTATTTCTATCCAACTTTGTGTTGCCTAACAAATACAACTCACCAGATGGTGAATTCAGAAAATCAAATACAGTATATTCAAACAAATGTAAAAGCACACTGAACAGTCATATCAAGAACAGCCACAGTTTTAACTTTGCCAAACTGGAAATAAATCCAAGAAAGAGATCTCTAGATGAACTGAGTAGCTATGAGGGACAAACACTAGAATGGAAGAAAAATGATTGGCACAATGAAATTCAAAATTCATTATTTAAGGCCAAGGAAAAGACAACAAGCCAAAAGAGAGCACTATGAAAGAATGCTAAGAGCAATAAAAGTCAAGGAGAGGCAAATAATAAAAAAGAGACTAGAAAGCAGTTATGCTTAACAGTGTAAAAACATCATGTGAAAAGATGTGGTTTTCAACTAAAAGTAGAAAAGCTCTGAAATCTTTTGATATCAAAAGATATAAAGAAATCATAGCCTAAAACCCAATGTATATAAATCTTTTCAGACTACCTGGGTTTAGGTTCAAGACATTCTGTGTAGAAATTTTATACTGAAGATCCTGATTAAAAACTACTTCAGATTAAAGCTCAGTCAATAATGAGAGTAAATTTCAAAGGTGATTGATAGAGCTCAGACATTTGGTAGGTGTTTATTTTGATAGATCAGAATGTTTGATAAAGCAGAACCACATTGTAGCAAACTTCTATTTTGCATGAAATCTTTACAGCTGTTAAAGTTCTCAGGACTGGAAAATGAACAGCATGAAATGTATCTTCTTTTTTTTTTTCTCTTATCACTGCTAACATCTAGAGAAAAATTAATTAGATACAAATCCAAATATTCTTGGTATTATAGACACAATCAGGAGAAAAAGGCGAATACTATTTTCTTTGCAAAATCAAGGGCTCAAATTTATGATGAAGACCTGAAATGCTGAAAGGAAAAAATGGTTAATAAGGTAGAACAGCTTAACAATTTCAACAGCTCTGTAACGATCCATGGAAACCTCATGAAGGAGATATTATCAAGGCAAGAAAATTTACAGACCGTATTCACTTATCTTAAAAGTAGATAGAATCAAAAGTACCAGTAAAGACTCTTGTCAACCCTGAAGCTTTTCAACTCAATTAAATTGATACATGACTGAGAATTTAGAAGTGTTTTGTACAAAAAAAATTTTGCTTGGAAAAAATAACTAAGATACACCTTACATAGCCTAGGTAACCTATCCCAGGTACTTTACCTATGTATCTGAAAAGAAAGCATAGAGGCACAGATTTTCACAAGCAGCTGGACTGTTCTTTTCCGGATAACACCTAAGACATCCTTGTGTACAACTTTAAATTAAAAAACTAACGTTGAGTTAGAAGAACACATAAACTATTGATTTTTTAATTATTATTCAATAAAAGATGTTCTCAACAAAGCCAGGATCTCAAATATAATTTCCATTAGCTGTTTTTTATCAAATTCAACAAAAAAATTGTGTAAATGGGTTACTGCTTTGACTACCCCATGGCACCATCAAATAGTTATGAAGCAGTGTGGAGAAATGTGTATAGGTCCTAGCAAACAAGGGAAAAAAACATCTATTCCTTGTACGGAGAAGAAGATAGCAGAATCAGTAACTGTGGATGTAATACATTTCAAGAAGATATACTATTAAGTACAGATTTAGGAACTTGCTATGGGGAATTTTTCACACTGCAGTCCACAGCGACCTTATTTTAAACTAAAATATGTATTTAAGAAACAGTTAAGTAATAGATAGTTCTAAACATTTTTTTCTATATCTCTTCCCAGGTTTGGAACATTTAAATTTTTTTTTTCTCATATTTATTGAAGGTTTCACATTCTGAAAATGAACTGAAATAATTATGCATTTTTCTAACTAAAGAGACAAAAAGAGAATAAACTAAACACTGCAATAAATAAAGGGAAAACATCCAAATATAGGAAAAAAATATTAAGAAAATCAAGTTCTAAAAATCAGTATTATTTCCTGGGAAAAGGCTTTTTCTCTTCAAAATGAATTTCCAAAGTTTTTAAAAGGCTCTGTGACATGAATGACATTTCTTATTTTTGAAATGGAGATATTCAGATTCTGTTTCTAAGGAATGCTTCTTGAAGCTCATGAAAATATTTGATCCACTATATCAAATTAATAATTAAACATAAACATACAACCAATTACCTCATGTTAGGAATATCTTGGTTGTAGTTTACTACTGAGACTCATCTTTCCATCAGTAATTTAACAAAATATCAGTTTTAATCAAAAAAAAAAAAAAAAAAAAAAAGAGGCATTCAAATCACAAACATTTATTACTCCTAATCAAGTCAAAAGATGTCACCAACATGTCCCTATATTCCTCTTTTTGAATTGCTAAAAGTATATAGTAGCAACAAAAAAAAGATGCAGGGTCTGCCAAAGGATTCTAAATGAAAATTTTCTCATTGAAATCTGACTCTAGTGAAACTATATTAAGCTACATCTTATTAAAATTAGTTTTGTTTTTCTTGTGTCATTCTAGGGAAATCCTAATCTAAAACACTTATCTAAGAATCTAGCAACACAGTGTAAGCTGCAGTCTTTCAGATTTCTGAGACAAACCTTTCACTCTGCTGTTTGCGAAACAGAGGTTATACAAGTGAGAAAAAAATAAGATGTCAGGAAAAAAATGTTCCAATTCAGGCATAGAAAATTGAAGACCTTATACTATATTATAAACTTTTTTTCTCTACCACTATATGTTTAACTTCTTTGATAATCTGTTCTATTTTTTCGAAGATTAAAAAACTTATTTTTCCACCAACCTCAGAGCTGAGCTTCCCTCTTATCCTTTCTTGATTGTTAGTATTGTTGCAGCTTGTTCACAGTAAGTACATTAGACTCTCTTTCTCAAGGTTTTCTACCTCCACAGAGTTAGAAGGAATACAAAACAAAACAAAACAAAACAAAAAAACTTTGACTACAATAAAAAGTGGCAAAGATTATCTAGATAGTCATGGAAAGAAGAAAGAAGAAGGTAGGTTCTCAAGGTCAGTTAGCATGACAGAGCCACTACGTGAGAAAGTGGAGTGCTAAGAGAACTTAAGTCAAATACATGCAAAACCTTTATTTGTCATTTATCAACACAGTATACTGTTCGCTCATGTTCTTCAAAGTTATGTAAATTACTTCTGAAATGTGAGTGAAAAGATGACTTCAGGTCTTTTAAAAATATTTTTAGTTTTTTCTTACCAGTTCAGGACAAAAAATGCAAAAGATTAATTTAGAACATGGCTAAATGAATTGTCTTAAAAATCAGATTTTGTACTTCAGGTCTCAAAACTTGCTTAAACTTCAGATTTGGAAAATATCCAGTTCGTTTTTAAATGATATTCTTTTATTTCTAGTTCTAACAATTTTTTTGATGATGGTTATTAAGTTCAGCTATTGCTGAGCAAGCTTTTAGGCTTTCATGGGTATTTACCCTAGTCTTTACTCTAAGGTTACTGCGTTTCACCGTAGCAGCGATTTCATTTCAGTAGCTGGCAAACTGATCCCAGTTCACATAGCTTAAAAATTACTCTGACGGCTTTATATTAATAAATATTCACAAAAAGTTCTGCATGTATATAGCACAAAACAGCCATCATTTCCCATTACTTGCATAATAGTGCCCACTGGCAGAGTGGGATATACTGTATGTTTAACAGCTCTGCTGTTGTGCATTCTTTCATCAATCAGCTAGATTTTAAAAGGCTCACACAGTGTTGCTACAAAGAAGAGCTTTATCTTCCAGCTGGCTTATCCTCCCAGTACTTATCCTCTAGCTAGCTTTTACTCTTTTTCTAAGTCCCTACCCCTTTGAAAGGTTTAGAGAAAACACTTCAAAGAGTTGTTCTTCAAAGATGGGGTATTTAAGATAAATGCCCCTAGAGTCTGACTCTCTCTTCATATTTCCTATGTTATGCACCATCGCATTCAACTTTCTCTCATCCAATCTGGAGGAAGAAGGAAAGAGAGAGAGGGATTGAGAGAGAAAGGAAGGGAGGAAGGCAGAAAGAAGGGAAGGAGGAAAGAGAAAGAAAGAAAGAAAGAAAGAAAGAAAGAAAGAAAGAAAGAAAGAAAGAAAGAAAGAAAGAAAGAAAGAAAGAAAGAAAGAAAGAAAGAAAGAAAGAAAGAAAGAAAGAAAGAGAGAAAGAAAGAGAGAAAGAAAGAGAGAAAGAGAGAAAGAAAGAAAGAAAGAAAGAAAGAAAGAAAGAAAGAAAGAAAGAGAGAAAGAAAGAAAGAAAGAGAGAAAGAAAGAAAGAAAGAAAGAAAGAAAGAAAGAAAGAAAGAAAGAAAGAAAGAAAGAAAGAAAGAAAACAAAGGATAAAATAATCTTCCATTTAACTGCTTCCCAGTAATACAGTTTTACCATCTTCTCTGAATAAGCAGGCTGACCAAGTGGATTCAGCATTAAAAATGCATTCCTAGCTATCTTAATTTATACAATAATTGAGAACAAATGTAGAAGGCCATTAAAATAGATGGCTAATTCAAACTGAGTTTCATAAGGAACTAAAGGAACCAAATCTCAATAAATACTCTGCTTATACAAAATGTTGCTCATCTCCACAGCTGACCCTGTTCATCCTCAGTCTTATATGTAATTCTTTTCTGAGCATGTGCAGCACAGATTGTCTTGCCCTTTCCTTAGGTTGAACAGGTTCTATATGTAGCAGTTCATCTACAAATTATATCAGTGTATAGTCTACTGATTTCCATGTAGCTCTATGCAAGTATATTATGTGTTATGAAAATTCTCATGTGAAGTGTAAACTCTATCGGTCTAGGTTAAGTGGTCCACAGTTCTACTTTCTATGCTATTTTCAAAGTTCATATCTTCACAGATACCAAGCAGATATTAAATAAATAAAAAAAAATGTGATAACAAAAAAAAAAAAAAAAAGCTCCACCATTGATCTTTTTTCACTGCCCTTTGGCTTTCTAGTCAACTAGACTACATCAATGATACTTATGTAGGATTTGTTTCAGCCAGGGCTGACACATGAGCAATGTGCAATTATGTGAAGTGCCTGATTAAGTGTGCTAGATTCTGTAATGACTCGGTGTTATGAAAAAAATAAAATAGGTCATGCTGACTATAGCCTGCTATTTGGCACTGTGTTATCCCTGCCACCTGCTCTTCACTGGCAGGACAGAACAAGATAATGTGTTCCAGCAAATGGATGTCCACCTCAATCATTCAGTTAGTAAAGAAGGCAGAAGAGAATGAACACTCTTGAGAAACTGTCCCAGAGAGAAGGTCCCGCACAACTCCCAGGGCTGACAGCCAGTCATTCCATCCTTCATCCCTTGTCTTCTCCTTCTATAGAGTCATAATTCTCTGTATTTCTTGTTGGCCTTGTGTAGTCTGGAAGATAATATATTGGAATACTTGACTAGGTTCAGAATGATAGTGCTGGAAAGCATTAATTTGAACTGCTCATTGGCTAATTTTCAGGTCACCCTTCCAAAGAATGTGATAACTTGACTTAGTAGTGGCATGGGATCTTTAAACAAGGATATACAGCAGAAACATTGTTTTTTTTTTTTTAATAGAATTTACAACTTAATATCATTGGTATTGTGTACTCAGGTATACACCATCTTATGCTAAATATTTAAAGAGGATGGAAATAAATCCTATCACCAAGAAAAAGTTCTAAGAAACAAATGCTGGCTTTTAAAAATGTCATTCTTTCTGGAATTTGTATTCCTTTAAGAAATCACAGTATGATCTAAACAAATTGCTGCAGTTATGGCTCTGATTCAGAAAAGCACTTCAGCAAATATTTAACATAAGCATGACTTGGCATGTATACTCTTGAATACTGGATTATGATTCTGTAACTGAAGATAGAAACCCTCTTTTGTTTAGTACACAGTAAAAGTAAAGCTCTCAGAAGTCAGTTCAACGAATAAGTCAGTTTTTGCAAGTATGCCTTCAGTTTCATTGTCTGCTATGCAACTGAGTCCATAACAGTTTTTCTCAGCTTTTCTTTCACTGATCATGAAATAGTCCTGCTATACAGATGAATACTATTTTATCAGTCAAACATTAGCAATTATGGATGTAATCTCTAGCAGAGATTTTGAAAGCACAGTAAATGTTTATGACAGAAATAATGCCAAAAAATTTTGGAGATAAATGTCCAAAGTCTGGGTGTCTATGTCAAAGCCCTCAAGCTACTCTCAGCTTTGTTCTATCACAGAATGTTGTTTCCCCAACTTGACTTTTAAAATTCTGCATTTTGACAGCACTGTGAGGTAAAGGTCGTCTCTGACTCATTAACTTTCAACCTTCTATTCTCTGCTCTTATGTTTAAAATTTAAGGATTAATGTGGCAGGAAAACCACAGTCACACCATGATTTATGGCCAAAGTCTTTCACTTTTGAGTAGGTCCTGAGACTTGAGAGAATCTTTATAATTAACATTGAACAGTGAGAGTCTATAAGTAAAATATATAGGGAACAAGCATGTAAAGGTCATGCATTGCCATGCATTTGAGGTTGTACAGGAGACAAGAATTTATGCAGATTGTATATCAGATGCAAATGACACATTATGTGATATTATATCACTTCCTGTTCCTGTGCTAAAAATACAAATTATTATAACTAATGTACCATGAATACTGTAACTGCTCACGGCAAACTTCTAACTGCGTCTGTCATCTGTCACTTTTTTACACTTTCTATGAGACAATCAATAAAACTTGTCATGTTTTTCCTTTTTATGGATCATAGAGTTATTATCAAATATTCAGTGAACTATAGATTAATGGACAAACTGGGGAGTACTGGCTTTTACTCACCTTGAGTCCTTGTGAACAATAAGACTTCAAAATACAATTTTGCAGAGATTGAATTCTAGATTGTGAGATCTATAAGGAATCTTAGATGCTTCTCAGCATTGTCCGTTACTCATCTCAAAGTGCTCTTGTACATGAAATTTGCAGTTAAAACCAAATGTAAAACAGAATTCCAGGCTTTTTATACATTGTCAGATTTTTTCATTACACTTTGATCAATGCAGAAATGCAGCTGGGATCCAGCAAAGCATGAATTTTATTTAGCTAGAAAGATTATACTTTGCCAATTATGTGATAAAACATTATTTTTTAAAATCTGGTTGCAGATGAAATGAAGTTACTATGGTCTGCCTTGAGCCAAGACAAACTGTTACTCTTATCCACAACTAAGGTTTTCTTTCATTATTTATGATTTTCTTCCTTAAATCCATCCAGATACATGCAATCTTGATTAACCTCCTCATTTATGTTCCCAGCAAAGGTTGCAACATTTTCTTTGTAAGATTTTTAACATTTTCACTCTAGCTGCTGATGAAGATAAGTTCTAGCACTTGTTAGACAGGTTATAAAATTATATATGAAAAAAATAGGAAAGGTTACTTATCTTTCTAGAACTTATACAGACCTCAGACTACACTTCTTGTAGCACTGCTTTCTCTGTGCATCATTTTTAATATATTTTCTTATATCTTCACTAGTTTATAAACCCATATTTGATTGTATAAATGGCTGTACCTAAAATGTCATAGAACAAGACTCTCTTTACAGCCTATTTTTTTGTATCATCCAATGTCTAAGTAAAGTTTCAATTTTTTTTTTTTTATTATTATTTTGAAATATTTATGCAACTAGCTGTCTTCCTCATTCTTTTTCAGTAAAGTTGCAGTATAGAGACACCTGCTGGGAAGTGAATGAACAGGAACAAATGCAAATATTCATCCTAGTAGTAATAATAAAAATAGAAATAATAGCATTACTCCTTTTTACAACTTTTAATTTAACCTTATCTTTACTTGGTGTTTTTCATTTCTACACAAACCATACTAATGATACAGAAAAATTACAGGCAGGGATACTCAATTTCAACATACCATCTGACTAATTATAACAGAACTTAATCTGTCCATGTGATTTCACCCCATATAATGTATTTTGCCCTTTCAATATTAATCATGCAGAATTCTTGTGCTTGGGCCCAGGAGTAAGTACTGCCTTGTGCCAAATTCTGTGCATAACTTTTAGAAATGTATTATTTCAGAAAATCGAATGTTAGATCTAACTACTCTATGTAGCAAATGAATAAATAAATAAATAGACTATAACAGAATAAAAACTAAAAAACATATTATTGACATTACTGAAATCACATTGCATACAGTATGCTCACACAAATGAATGGTTAATGTTTAATTTTATTTTAATCTTATGTTGAATCTTTCTTCTCACATTAAATTATAATCCTCTATTCATCATGTTATTCAACAAAGACCTCATTAGTCTCAAAAGGCAGGCTAATATATTTGGCTAATAACTATAATTATTTCATAATGCTTTTCCTTCTAAAACATATTAAGTAGGTTGCTCCAAAAGTAATACCTCCTATTTATTTCCATGGAAACTACAAGAGATACAAAGAGTATCTGTTGTACAGATACACTATTTGATAGATCAAATTCTCAGCTATAAAACAATTAAAGCTTTTCAACATAGTCACAATCACTGGCCAATTAGTGTGAATAAATTCTAATTGTTAACCCCAAAATAACTGCCTGTCCTAACAAGACTGTTTCTTTAGTTCCAGCACCACATTTTAACTCTAGTCTGAAACATTCTCATCTGAAATGAGTTTAGTAATAGTAATTCACCCAAAAAGGATTGGAAATTAATTCCCCTGATTCAGCCCCACTAACAGTAGGTGTTAACCAGTTGCCGAAATAAGTTAGAAGGCAAAAGAGAATCAAAGTTCAGCTGAGAATGCTCAGTCTTTATATCTCAATTGAGGTCAAAGTCTTTATATTACTTAGTAGGTTGCTTTGTCCACAGCATTTAACCATGTAGTGGTTTATTATCAAATCTTCTGAAGAGGATGAAAACCGCATTTTTCTTCACCATGAGCTAAAGAGGTTTGAGTTGTTTTCTTATTGCACCAAAACATAAAATCTAGTTTTAAACATAGAATCATAGAATTATAGTATGGCCTAGGTTAAAAAGGACCACAGTGATCATCTACTTTCAACCCCCCTGCTATGTGCAGGGTCACCAATCACTAGACCAGGCTGCCCAGAGCCACATCCAGCCTGACTTTGAATACCTCCAAGGCATAATAAGCATAATAGTTTAAACATAATAGTTGTTCTAGGTTCAAAATGTTGAATAGAATTCACAAAGTTCTTCAGTCTCTTTAGAAAAAAAATATTTGACACATTATTTTCCAAAGCCATTGCAATCTTTTCTGAATGAATTCTGAATGAATTCTGAATTTATAACAGTTAATGGCAGTGTTCCACAATACTATTCTCTTTTTATCCTCTTCATTACAGTATTTAGCATAGTATTGCACGTATATCCTGTGATTTACAAGTGAAAAAAAAGCCTAGGGTCACTGGAAGACCTCATATATTATGAGGAGGTTTGTACCTATGAGCTGATTACTGAGGTATAACCTTTTAATAAATTAATTTTATTTTTGAAATGGGAATGAAATAAATGTTTGGTTTTATTTTTCATTACTCAGACAAAAGTGAAAAGAAATTGTAATTGATCTTAGAAAAGAGAGTGATGAATTTGGTTTCATCATGATTAAGACTTCAGAATTTATGAATAACCAGTTAAATGGAGGGTGTTTTATTTCCTTTTCATAGAACTCTGTATGTGTGGATTTCTGTATGTGGATGGTGGAAGTACAACATGAATGATCCTGGACTGTAAAAAAAGACACAGTCAAAGTATAATACTCTCAAAACATGCAGGAGGGCCATAGTAAAACTATATGTTTATTTAGATTCTTCAAACAACCACGCATCATTTTAATCAAAGTAATAGGGTTTTTATAATGCAGGTAAAGTGAAATGTCGTACGTAAGAGTGTATCTATAGCTTTACACACGCTTCTATATCTGACTTGAGCTAACCCATTCTGCTTACTGGTAGAAGGGATTCAATATTATTGTATTCATCTAAAATGTAATGAAACCAGAATATTTATTGTTCTTGTATCACTGGATTTCCATTTGCAGTAGCATTATTGATTATGATTAAATCCTGCATTGAAGTGAAAAGAAACTAGGCACAATAATTATTCCTTTGAAGTAAAAAAAATATTTCAGCATGAGGAACTAGAAAGAAATTAAGTACCTGAGAGATCAAATCAAGAGAATACTTATATTATCTTTTCAGTTCCTGAAGAAAGTTATGCTGGACTGTAATTTTAAGCATGACTATACATCTGTCCTGTACTGCGCTGATAGATTAGACTAGTTTTATTGTACGTATAAATACACATGTATTCTTAAGGTCTTCATGTGGAATAGTTTAAAATAATCCCTTATTAAACTTGTCAATACTTTCAGCTCCTACTAAGTTCAGCAGCAGGAAACAGAATTACTGATGAAAAACCAAGGTTGTTTCCTAAGCAATTATGAACATAATAATACAAATGCTTTGCACATTTCTCAGATCTGTAGGAATGATCTCAGAAGAAGAAAAAAAGCAAAAATTTTTCTTTATTATTAATAGTTACTTATTCTCAGTGAATATTAGGAAATCCCAAGACTCAAAGCAGGATACAAGATAATACTGGGACTCTGATGGCTTTTCTTTCAAGACAATTGCAAGCTAAGAATTAATGTTTTGCTTAGGGGTTTGCTTTGCTTTTTATCTGAAGGAAAAGAGATTTTGTTTCCTGCCCAGAATAAAAGTGCAGCTAGAGGAGTGCACACGCTAAATGGTTTACAAAGAGGAACAGAATATTTTGTTCCTTTTTTGTGTGTTATTTTCTTTCAATGGCATCTGTATCTTGGCAGATCACACTTTTGGTACATGTTTTTGAGCATATTAACATATGCTTCTTATGTTATCTTAAAAAGTTTATAAGTATATATTGGTCTACACACTCTGTGCTTGAGTTAATAGAGTATGTTCAATCACTCAGTAAGGATACATAAAACATATTCATTCTAACATAAAAGAAGCAGTCATCAAATTCAGGATGTCTTACAGAAATGTATCCCTCTGGATATTCCTTTTCATGAGGAAAATCCATATGTATTAATTTGAGTCTACCATTCTGAAACATTTCACAGAACCAAATTACAGGGGACAGGAAGAGATTTTAGGAAACTTTCACTTACTTTTAATATTCATTTCTGTTAAATCAAAAGGATTGGGCATTATTGCAAAGAAATATTTCTGTGTCTCAAAATCAGAATTAGTCTAGAAGTGAGTTGTGGAAGAGATTTTTTTTTTTTTTTTTTTTAGCAGCTTCTATTAATCAGGTTTGTCAGTACCACCAATGATAACTATGTTTTACACTGCAATTCTAGTCAGGACCGTAGAATGTGTTGACGTACTTAGTTAACAATCCGAGCTCAGAAAATGATATCAGTAGCAGCAGATTTACTTAGTTAGCTAGCCAAACTCAGTTTGTGACTGGATATATGTGTTGTTGTCACTTATTTCAACCTATTTCAACCTAGGGAGACCTGCTAATCACCAATGAATGTTTGTGTCCATTAATTTTAGAATTATATAGATTCATGATTATTAAGCATCCATTAACATATGACATATTTAACTAAAAATAAATATTTATGATATCATTATAAAATACATAGGAATATCCTTTAAGACTGGCTATGTCAAGACTATATACAGTTAAAAGAATAGCTACATGCTGTCCAATATCCACCAGGTCATAGAACAGGTATGTTGCCACACAGATGTAGCTTGTAACTCAGATAACATATCACTCCAATGTTGTCTCTCTTCAATATTGGAAGACGTTTTTATCATTATTTTTAGCCATTAATTCTACGCACGCTAGACCTTTGAGGCTTCTGCAACAGGAAATGTGTTTAGGACAGTCACAGACTAATGTTTTTAAGTAGTTCTTGTTGAATCTAATGATTTGTGACAGCAAAGTATAGTGAGGGAATATTTTAAATTGCAGAGGTTCATTTACAAACTGCAAATAGTGCAGGAGGTAGTTTTTTATTTTCTGGTTATTTGCAGCTCTGCTATTCATAATGCCATTCCTGTAATGTTAGCAATCATGCTCTTAACACAAAACAAAATCTCCAATAACTCAATAATGGAAAAAGAATCAATATGGTATTGACACTTTCCAGTTTAGCAGGAAGACCTTTAGTTCTGCAGAAGAAAAATAAGAAATTAGTTGGAAGTTACAATTACTGTGTTGGATGGAAGAAAGAGATGAATTTATGTAGAAAGATACAGTTGAATTCCTGAGTGGACTACCTGAACTCAAAGTAATTTTACCAGGGCTAATCCAAAATTAATGCCTCCTCTTTTTTCATGTTGGCTTGTGAAGTCAGAGGTGGATGTTGGTGGTATGGAAGTAGAGGTTGAACCTTCCCAACAATATTTCATCAACCATTGTTACCGTGCAACAGATGTAAGCAATGAAGCAGTCTGACAAAATGGTGTCTGATATGGAAATCCATATGAAGCAAAGGTGTGGAATTGAATTTCTTCATGTGGAAAAAATGGCACCCATTCACATTCACTGAAACTGCTGGACATTTATGGACATCAAACAGTGGATGTGTGCGCAGTGAGGCAGTGGGTGATGCATTTCATCAGTGGCAACAGTGATAGTGGTTCACCTCCACTGATACAGATTTTTATGAGAACAGCATGCCAGCTTCTGTTCATTGCTGGCAAAAATACACAGCTAATGGCGACCTCAGTGTTGAAGAAGAGTATTTTGTAGTTGAGAATTTGCTCTATCAATTAGTGTTACTGTGCTCTTTGTACCTGTTGTAGTTTCCATGGAAATAAATAGGAGACATTACTTTTGGAGCAACCTACATAGTAGCACGAAAATTTAGACCATCTACAGTGCATAACAGTTGACTGTATAAATATTCTTCAGTTATTTTCTCTCCTGTCATCACTTCCCAGATAGTCAGTCTAAAGCAATCTATCTAGAGACAGTGTAGTCATTGCAGAGGTATCCAAGCATTACATGCTAAATTAGCTACCAATTAAATGGTAGTCTTATTATATCCCCCAGTACTCAGATCCAGTGAGGCTACACCTTGGATACTGTATTCAGTTTTGGGTCCCTCACTACAAGAAAGACATAGAGGTACTGGACCACATTCAGACCAGTGCAATGAAGATGGTGAGGAGTCTGGAACACAAGTCTTTTGAGGAGGGGCTGAGGGAACATCCTTATGTTGTGCCAGTGAAGGTTCAGTTTGGACACTTGGGAAAAAAAGAGTGGTCAGGTCCTGGAATGGACTGCCTACAGAGGTGGTTGAGTTACTGTCCCTGAAGGTGTTCAAGAAATGTGTAGGGACATGATTTAGCAGGGAAATATTGGTGGTAGGTGGACGACTGGACTAGATAATCTTGGAAGTCTTTTCCAACCTTGCTGATTCTACGTCTCTGTGCTTCATCTGGTGCAAATGCTTTCCAATAGAGGAAGTTACTTACCCTGGGACATGTGGCTAAAAGATGTTTACGTTATACCTAAGATTTTATTGGTTTTTGAATTGTTTTTGAATTTTTGAAGGTTTGAATTTTGAATGTTTCCTCAGAGGACTTGCTCTTTGAGGATTTAATGACTTCTGAATATCAGTGGACCAACTTTTTTGCTAATTTTAACACTGAAATTTTCTTCATTCTGGACCTATCAGAATCTCAGGCTGGGGAGCCTTTCAGAAGTTATTTCAGTCATGAAGCGATCTCAAGTCAAATAAAAGATAACAGTCCCAGCTGGCAGCTTTTCATTCTGTTTGGTATCCACTCAGTGAAAGAAAACTTGAACTCTGGTAACTTCTATTTTCTGTCAGAAGGACATCTTGTTTGAAACACTGGCCTTGGTGGAAGCACCATTAAACATATGCAGTGTGTATCTCCAAAGGGACCTCTGGCTTCTTCACGGACCTAATTTTTTGGAACTCACATTCTTTCTGTGAAGATAGCTCATTTGATGACAATTAAGTCTATTTAACTGTTTGTTCAACTACATATACTGTGATTAGAGGACTAACACTTCAGAAAGAAAAAAGAACAAAACATCATTTAGGATTAGATATCATAGAGGTAAATATAAATGTAAGAAAATGTCTATAGTGAGGTTGTAATTTAGTTAATATTCTAAAACGCTGCTAAGATTGTCAGAAACAGAAAAAAATCAATTGAAATTAGGCCATAACTGTCTGCTCCTTCTGGGGGAAACTAGGATCTTTTCAACAGTTTGGATCCACCTTAGCTGTAACTCTAAACACTGGAATAGTCTCCCCAGGGAGGTGGTTGAGTCACTGTCCCTGGATGTGTTTAAGAGCTGTTTGGATGTGATGCTCAGAGATATGATTTAGCAGAGGGTTGTTAGAGTTAGGGTACTATGGTTAGGCTGTGGTTGGACTTGATGATGGTTGAGGTCCTTTCCAACCTGAATAATTCTATGATTCTATGATTCTAATAGTTGAAAGTGTCACAATATAAGCTGAGCTTGAATAAATCTAATCAAAAAGATTTAAACCAGTTATAAAAAGAAGTGCCAACAAGAAGTGTTGTCAGGTTGCTTCTGAGGCCTTGCTCTTTGTAAATCCTCTGCTGCTTTAAGAGTTTCATGGTCAATTATAGAAACCCACAATTGGTAGAACAGTTTGACTCCAAGAGAGATATGAACGTGCAAAGGAATCAAGTTCTGTAGAAACAGTGCAAGCAAACAGTGGTTCATGTTTTCTAATCCAGTAAGACCTTCCTATGCAGATTTAATTTTGTTTTAACTTGAAAATAATTGATGTTTCTTGCATAAATTCATTGCAGTAACAAAGTATAGTAGGGCTGGAATACTTGTGTTTCGCTCTATTATTAAAACTTAACTGAGGGAATGAGTATATCTAGGAAATCATCCTACAAATTCTGTAATAAGGGTGTAGCTTATAATGACAAATCAAATACACAAGAAATAAGATTCTTTATATAAACAGATCTGAGATAAATTACATAATAATATGTTACTAGAAGGAATTTTGCAGCAATATATTCTTCATATGCTTGGAGTTTTTAGTTTATTATTTTTGTAATTTTATAAAATGATAATAAATATATGGTAGAAACTAAAACAAAGAAAATATATGGGTTGGAAATTTAGTCATTTCTTTTCTGGAAATTATCAAATTGTGGTTTTCATCACTCTTCAGAATTATGTCAAGGTTTAGAGAAGGATGAATATGAAGAAATCCAACTGCCATAGTAAAACCAAGTCTTCAAACACTTCACTTCTCATTAGTCTATTTTTCAAGTGTAGCTAAAATTACTTAGTTAACAGTTTTAAATTTATGGTTTTTTTTTTTTGTCTGTATTTATATCATAGAAAATGAAAATTCTGTTCTTCATTTAATTATCTTATGGTCTATTTAGGTATTCTAATTCTATTTTCAGCATGTGACAGAAAGTTTTTTTCCCTGCAGTTGTGTTGATCTGAAGGAACTTGCATGTGGCCAAAGGCCGAAGTCCACAAGCTGTTTACATGGACAAGAACAGTTATATCATAGTGCCATTTTTTTTTCTCCTGACAGGATGCAGTCCAGTGACAGTGTTCTACATAGAATTTCTAACTTACTTACATGTCTCCAGTTTGAACCTCACTTCATCAAGATGCGTGAGATGGATTTCATCTATTTTTTTCACCCTCTTCAAATACTTGCTAGCAACAACAATAAACAAGGGACTCTAGAAGAGTTTTACATAAAAATTATTCAGTCTCAATTAATTAATCAAACTGCCTCTGTGGTCAATGGAGATAGAGGTAGGAACTTTCAGAAGGCAACTGCTGCTCTCCTAAAACGCGTCAAATATTCTGGGATTAATGTTCTCCTTATCCTTTAGCTCAAGAACTGACCATGAATGCATGTCTAATTTATAAATTGACTAAAGACAAATGAGATAAAACATATTCCCAAACCATATTTCGTTATTGGACCATTCTGCAAAATAGGAGTAAGAGTTTCAGAGCTGTGAGAAGAGCTTGAATATTACTGTCCAACTAGATAACTGCCTAAGGAAGATAGAAATCTAGATATAACAAGTAACACATGCTGCCCAGAGCCTACTCTGAACTGGTATAAAATGTAATAAAAACAAGTCCTTAAAAGCAAATAGAAATTATAACTGAATTATAAATTTATTTCTACACTATGCATTTAGTAACACGTTACCTTTTAATCTAAAAATTCATTAGATAATGACCAGTGTTTGGGCAAACATTTGTGACACTGTAGCAGCCAAAGATTCAAACATTTCCAAATTAAAAAAAAAAAAAAAAAAGAGAGAGAGAGAGAGATTGGGAGATTAGCTAAGCAAAACAAGGATAATAAAAAATAAAAGGCTTTCTAAATTACTGTTGCCTGTGTCATTACATTTCATATTGTGCATGGAATCTAAATACATTGCTTTGTTCTGCATGACAAGCAGAAGTGGGCATTCATACATTACTCAGCCACTTAATTAAGAGCCTGGGATATTTGCAGTTAGCAGAAACTAATAAGGGAGTCACATTTAAATTCAAATCACTCCTCAGGGTAGCTGTCTGCAGTATAAGCAAAGCTTACTGACTAGATGTTCCTCTAAAGGCTCAGCTGAAATCTTAGTTTTACTATATTTGTGAGTAGAGAATAATTCTATTTATGAATAAAGGTAAAAATCTATTTGTTTGTAAAACAAACAACCAAAAAAAATCTGTTTTGGATTTTCAAAACCTATTTTTTTTCCAGTTATTTTTACATTCCTGTATGTCCCATGTTTTATATTAAAATAAGAATGTGAATGGGCTTTACTAGCACAATTTAAGAGATTCTGTAAAACACTCAGCTAGGCTTACACTATGTATGACATTTTAAGATCTTTTGCAGGAATAGAAGCTATTGCAGATGGTAAGCAGCCATTTTTGCAGCCTCAAGGAAATATACCCAAACCCAAGTATTGATACATTATGTGCCATGTACATTTCTAAGAGCTTTAAAAAATGTACCTTACTGTGCTGCCAATTTTCTTCTGTTTCTCACTCTTGAGGAACTCATTTTACATCTTTGCTGAGAGTTGCAATACTAAAGGAATTTCAGTGGGTTTTTTTTTTTCTGTTATTGACAGAATAAGAAAATAGTAATAGAAATATTTAAATTGTCACTAGCTAGGAACACTTTCATTAGCATGAACCCGCACCATTTACGGACCATTTCTAGTATCCTCAGAACAATTATAATCTCTTCTTTCACCTTGCACTTGAGGACATCTGCTTTGAAGGATCAGTGAATCTGAAATCTTTAAAAATCCATCTTTTTTTTCGGTGTGTGAATTGAAAGTATGTCTCTAAAACACATTTCAATTGTTCTCTCAAAATAGAGATTGCTTGTGGCATTTCATAAATGTATGTAATGAGCTTTATGTTATTTGGAATCATGTTACTTAAAATATTGTGACTATTTCATTACATCTCTGAATTCTTAAATTTCAATATAGGAAAACTAAGTATTACTATTTGAAAACTCAAAGGAGGAATATCTTATTAACAATTTTTCTTATTTAAGATTTGTAAAAGGGGCAAAAATGTCGATAGCTTGTTAATTACAAATAAAGCAATTTAAACTGCAAGTAAATGTGGGATCACTCAAAACAAAACAGCTAGAAATCGCTCAAAGTTGGCCATGTGCAAATTTTTGCCTTGAGAAAGCTCGAAACATTTGTCATAAATGTGAGCAACAGTGAATATTTTATCTTCATCACTATGTTAGAGTATGTCCATATCAAAATGGATGCATTTTTGCAGAGCATGCAAGCATGTTCAAGCTAACTGCAAACAAGCTCAGTTAAAAAATAAAAATAAAAATAAAAAAGACAGTTTAACAGGAGTGCTTGCAGCCTTGCAATGAATCACGGTTATAAGCCATTATTATTACATTACTTGCTGCCAGTATAAAGCATACACAAACCCTGTTGGCTACCTCATCCTCAATTTAGGTATGTATAACTAACAATAGAAAACATCCGCTCCTTTGTGACCTTTCTACATTTCCACTAAATACAACATTTTTCTTTTCCTCCTAAGTTGTTCTCCAAAGGACCTTTCTGCTGGTCTGTAAGTTCAGTTGGTCTGAGACTCTCAGCCTTTGTTCTTAAAGTACAAATGTACTTCAAGTTTTAGATATTTTTGAATGCTTCAGAAATTCAGTGTTGCTCACATACCCTTTTTAATATATTTATGATGAACTATATACTGTTAGTTTGCTGTCTGAACACTTTCGTTTTACTATGCCATGTGTTGACCCCCAAATCATATTAATGAGATTTTTATTTTTGTATATGTTATTTTTTATATAGCTCCATAATGGCTTCAATGGCAAAGAAGACTCTTGATTCACAACTTTCTGGATTACCTCATTTCCATAAAGAAATTCAATGTCATTTTCAGGTACTAGGCCTTTATTCTCACTTACCTGGTGATGCCTGTGCAAGAGTATGTATCTATACGAAGAAGTGGAATAGTGCAGAGATGTGTTAAGCGTTAATGAAGTCTGCTCCAAAATTAGAAGTGGTTTAATTGCATCAATATTATTATGTGCACTCAGCATTTCTGAGAGGCCTGAGGTATTTCTGCAAATGCAAGTTCATTCCAGAACTGAGCTATTGCTTTCACATCTGAATTTTTATCACCACACTAGAGTTCCCTGGTTGCAAACAGGGATTTCTGCATCCTATTCAAATCTGCAATTCAAGTAAGCCTTTGGAGGATAGAGATGTATTGTTACTCTTCCATTGCTCATAAGTAAATAGAGGAACAGAGAAATGAAAGCTTATAGTGTCTTAAGAGATCTTTTTCAGCCTTACACTTCTATCACCTGCAAAAGTTTTATTTGCCCAGTGGCGCTTGATGACAGTGAAACCAGCAGTGCAAGTATGATGGAGTGCGGATTTGACTCAGAGCAAAGCTGAGAAGAGCTACCTCAAGTGCCAACATTTCTTAAACTGCCATTCTCCTGTTTCATGACTGTAAGAGATTAACTAGTTTGAAGTCAACTATGGGAAAACTCTCCTACTAGAACTATTTTATCAGTAAAGTAGAACACATTCTATAATCTGCCAGCCTTAAAAAACTGTGTAAGTAGGCTCTGTGAGTTCTGTAAATCAGGATTATTTTTCATTATATTTTTTGCTGCATAAATGTTGCTGTTTCTTTGGCTGTCCTTCTTCTTCAAAAGAAGTTAAGAAAGTACACGAGCTTTTAGATCAAAAAACAAATAGTGTTGGACAAAAGCATTCAAATCATCATGCTTTCTTGCACTCACAGTACTACCTGTAATGCTGTCCTTTGGCTGATTTTACCACTGAAAGAATATTTTCTAGTATTGATAACTAGAATATTGATTGTTGTTTGTTTCTACTTTGTTTGATTTTCTGTATCTATGCAGAATTAAAATAAAAACCTTTCTGAAAATGTGTATTTTCTTGATCTTTCTCTTTTAATAGCATTTGTAATATTTTCTTTCCAGTTAGTTAATCTGCATCTACATGTAATCTTCATGTTCTATTGTGTCAAAGAGACCAAATTACAAAATTATTCTGATTAAATTACATGAAAATTTGTGTTATACATTAATATACAAAAAAGACCTAATTCTTAACAAATAGTGTTTGACCTGGGGGAAAAAAAAAAAGAAAATGTACTGCTATTAAATTAATGGTATACTTACTCTTCTATCACACCTTTCTGTCCACAGATTTCAAAGGACATGAATAGTACTTTCTTTATTTGGAGATGTGACAACTGACACATAAAAACTGGTGGCTGTTTAGCAGGTGAATCTGAAGATTCAGTAATTATTATTTATTTGAGGTTATCTGTGTTGACCTACAGTAACTTATGACAGTAGGATGATGGTCTGTATTTCATGGTAAACTGTCTGCAAGGTGCAGAGCATAAATCACTTAAGGGTGAAGAATACAACTATGCACATGAATTTCACCAAGTTGACCCTCATGCATAAATTTAAACTCATACTAAAATGTGTGTAGACCCAGAACTTGAGGAGTATGCGCTGTATTTTGTTTTATTCAGAGGACCAACAAAATATTAGTGTACTTCTATGATGCCAAGTAAGTCCTTGGAATAGATTTTAATGGAGTATTGATTCTCTGTCTGGAATGAAATCCAGTCAGTACAATCCTAACAACCCTAGATAAAGACACTTAATATATTTTTCCATTAAATAAATATCAGTTTATTACCCACTTTCTTAGCTATTTAAAATTTTAATGTTTCATTATTTTACTTCAACTAATAAAACTGTACTCTGGAATCTATTTGACATTTTAAATTAGCTTCATTATTATCAAATCAAAACTCTTAAGCATACAGATGTATTACAGCTTATTTATAACTGCTCTAAAATTTCATGCAATTACATTAATTCTTGAAATTCATATTTTTCCGTACCATTATATTTTTCTGAGACATCACATTTATTTTATAAACTCTTTTCCATTCATATGCTCTAGTATCAGGCTGTAAATGAAGTTACATTAAAGATAATTAAAAAAAATTCTAGGTAGTCTGAGTTATCATTAATTTCAAATTAATATTCTTAGATGGAGGAATTTTCCTGAAAAAAACTTTTCTTTTAGATCATTAATAATAATCAGAATAATAAGCAAATTTCAAAATTCCAGACAAGCTTGAGGAATTCTGTTCTCCTAACTGTGAATTACCAGCTCTTACAGAACTTGATACTTTTCATGCACATTCAAGGACAGTATTTGGTTCAAGCTGAGGATAAGCATACAGTCTAAGTTTTGCCAGTGTAATATATATCTAACCTGCAATATGCCAGCTACTACGGATGAGTACTCGTGTCTCAGGCAAAGTGTTTCAGTTGTAGCAAATCAGATGGTGGCTCTGCGAAGTGAATAAAACATACACAAGGCATGTCTGTGATAAGACCTACATCTGAAATACCTGATATCTTACCTTTCCTTTACTGTAATTTTCATTTTTGTATCTGCTTTAGACTTAAAGAATTCTCTATAGCATTACCATTCTGGGTCAGCTACAAAACATTAACACAAACAACAATGTTCTCTATTAACAAAAAAACATTAAGTTTAAATCCTATTTTACTTTTATGATGTGTTTGAGGCAAATCAGTAATTATATGGGGAGATATTAGACTCCTGCTATCTGTATTAAATCTATGCTGTAGATAAATGAAAATGCTTCAACCTCCAGGGCTTTCTGGATAGAACCTATCAAAGTTAATTCAGTTACAGAATATCTACCAAAACCTGCGACTACCTCTAGATAGTTTCAGTTCCTTATTTATAGTAGATGAACTGGGCACTAAGAATTTTCATGCAGTTATCACCTTTATGAACAGAGATAAGCAAGTTCTTTTTAAAACAAGTCAAAACTGCCTGATAAATTAGCCTACATAACAAGTGCTTTGCACATAAGCTACTTTTAAAAAAAAAAATTTTTTTTATAGAAATAGTAGTAGATATAATCAGGATTTCCAAATATAGTTTGGAAATAGTGCAATAGAACAATAGTTAAGTTCTTGCAGTAGCATCTTTACAGTAGAGGTGTTTACCTTGGTTAATCAATTGTTTATTAAAAAGATATGCTCTTATAGCAAATGTCATATACATATATTTATATCCACTTCTTTTCTTCTTTTTCAAGCACATCTAGTCTCTGGATGGCATCTGTGAAAATAACACTTTTTTTGGGGGGGGGGGGACAATAGTATTGTATTTATTGCACTAGACTGTTTCTGAAAACCTTTCTGGAATGTGTTCATGGCTGCAGGGTATATCTTCTATTACTTCTTTAAAATAAATTGACACACCAATTTGCAGGTGATTCAAAATGCCATAGCAAAAGGCTGCAGTACTGCGCAAAGACACTCTTGGTTAATATTAGTCTGTGTCGTGACAATAATTTGACATACTGTGAAACAAAACACATATGAACAGAGTCCTACTGTTCTTATGCCATAGGCACTTTTTCTGTTTCAGATGGCTAATATTCTCTTCACTGTTATAACAGTTGAAGCAAATGTTTCTATATAGCCTCCTATTTTATTTCACAGTAAATGCATGCAGCCATTTTTCAATCCTTATTTTTGAGTTTTAACTAAATCTTAATGAGCTTGTTTACTTGAGAAACAGCACATTGTTCATCCTACTAGCTAGCCTTAGTAAGAATGTCGCTTCCTTGAAAATCTTCTTTTGTCTAGCAAACCTAAATTCATCATTAATGCCTGTTATTAAGCATTAGACAGGAATATTTGAGCCTTACATAAAAAAGTGGAACATTGCATCCAAAAGACAGATTAAAATAAAACAAGTCAAATGATTTTCAAGTACCTAGAGCAGAGAATTTATGAAAAATAAGCTTCCATATTCATGAATACAAGGTGAAATTCTTAGAAAACATACTTTGAACTGTAATTCATACTTTGAGCTGTAATTTAACTGTAGAGCTCAGAGAAGGAACAAATTGAAGGAGACAACAGTATAAATTTAGAAATCAGCAACAACAACAACAACAAAAACCTACAGCTGAAAACAATAATGAAGAAAATATAGTGATACAACATAGTGATACAAGTCAACAGTATATCTTCACCTTGAACATTGATGATTTCAGGTCACTATGCCCATAAAACATATCAAAACTTAAGTATTCAGAGAAAAGTGACAGAAAGGGTGAGTACAAAGAAGTACAATGGAAAGTACACTGAAAAGATGAGTAGTAACCTGTCAGAGAAAGACAGAAAAAAAACACATGATCCTATTAATAAATTCTCAGAGAATAACGTTTCTGCTAAAACGAGATGTCTTCCTTATGCTGATGTTTCAGTAAGATGTTTCTACTCTTAAAACAGTGGTTAGAATGGCTCCTTGTTATGCAAGTTACTATATTATTTTCCAGCATGGATTATTTTGTAACTTTCTCTGAAGCAGCTAGATCCAGAATACTGGAAGACAGAAAAATAGTCCAGAAAAAGAAGAAAAACATTTTTTTTTTTATTTTTACTTTTTCTGAAATTTATCAGAGGATAGTTAAAAAATTCTACTTGTTACATTTTTCACAGACACATTAAGATTTCATAGATTTCTATTCCACATCATTTTGACAAACCTCCTGCATATTGCAATTTTCAAATTCTGTTCATATTTTCCTTCCTTTTTATAACTGTGTTTTCTTGGATCCTTCTGGAAATCCCTTCAGAATAGCACAAACTTCCAATACAGTTTAATAAACTGGGTTAATCTCTAATACAAATCACTGGATACTTGTACTTCTTTATGTGTGACAGGGCAGGGAAGGGCAGGGCAGGGCAGGCTTCTTCCAGTGATTCCACACTGAGACACATTTGACAGACATAATATCTAGATTATTTTTTTTCATTTTCTATTTAGACTGTTAATCATGCTTGTCCTCAAATATAATAGAATATTTCCATATTAAGACATACTAAATAGTTTTTCTAAATGGGAACTTTCAACATTCTATGTCGACATGTTCCTACAGTTTTTGTTTCTTTGTACAAAACTGTAGAATGCCAACTGTCAAACAGCATTAGCTTTAAGTATGTTTATGCTTTTCTTGTTGCTGCATTTCTTGTATCATTATACCTGTTTTTCTTTTTCTTTTTTTAAATTATTTAGAAAATTCTTCCTCTTACATTCCTGAAGGTTTTCCTTGTTCTGAGAAATGTGTGCATATTTCAGAGATGGTGACATACACAGATATTTTGTCATGGCTAAGGCCACAAAAGTTTAATAAGCTGAATGACAGGTTATAGGAACAAATTTAGTAGTAAGGAGAAGTGTATTCCTTCATAGCTGTCATAAATGCCTTTCTGCATATCTACAACAGCCAACTGACTTATGGGACTACAGAAATCAGAACATAGTGTTATACTCTGAAAGAAATATGACTTGCAATTATTTTTTCCATTTCTTGAAAGATGTATAAAACAACTTAACTATATTACTTCAGAACTTTACACAGACAGTGTTACATTACTATTCAGAAATTAGTTTCAGAGAAGATATACAGTGTTTATGTATCTAGTAATGCTTGCGTTTTAGCATTAATTCTAGTCTAGCATATTATCTCTACTAGTGGATGCTAAGTGTATCCTTCTCCAGAATGCCTTTTTGATGATTGGAAGAATTAGAAATTTATTTTTGTTTCTACCCACAGTTTATTCAGTATGCAGTTGGCCTAAATTGTAATCAAAATGTTGATATCAAATTATTATTGATCATCATAGTGACTCATCATTGAGTTAGTGGAGATTTTCCCACAGATTTCAACAAATTTTTTAAGAAACTCTCAATTATTACCGGAATATATTGTATCCACATACTTGTACTGCAGGGAGGCTACTGTTTAAATGAATTCTGTACATATTCTCTTCTATGAATTAATTTCCCAAACTGTTTCACATTTCTAATCACAACATTAATTCCAGCTAGACTGCTTTTGTATTTGCATGGAAACCATTAGGCCTTGGTCTGAATCAGTGATTGAGCACCTGATGCATCTGTGCTCCAGCTCTTGGAGCACAGATGCAAACAATTCACCTGTGCAACCAGAAGGGGTGGATCCTGGGTTCACTCCTCTCTAAGCTCATTTAAGGGCTGATAGCAAAAAGAGAAGTTTCTTTGTTAAGAGATTTTCTGTTTTGAGTGTTTCCAGTGTTCTGTGATCCTTGGAAGGGGTAAGTTATTCTTTCTGTGTTACTAGTAAATAATACTTTTCTTGAGTGACCTGGAAGCTGTTCAAAAGCAATTGTGTTTGCCACCTATTCTTGCAGTATGCATGTATAAGAATTATGTCTATATGAACCAAGCCTGAGAGAGCGCTAGTAGATTTGTTTTACAGGAGGATGTGGAGCAGTAACAGTGGAATCTTAATTGAAAGAGATATCACTAGTAGGCCCTTTTATTTGTTCTTTGTTTTAAAAAATAAGTTCATTGTTAGTTTTGTGTGTGAAATAGGGAGTAGATAGCATGGCATCACTGGAGTGAGATTTAGTGTATGTTTTTGGTGTTACAATTGAACTACTTTAAATATTTTGACACATCCTGTAAAGAGACTGATTACAATATAAAAACAATGAATCAGTTTGGGGAAGAAGACACTGGGACAAAGCCATTTCTTTTCCATCAAAGTATTGTTCTGAGTACAACAGAAAAGATTAATTGCTTTTATCTGTAGCAGTTGAAGCTTTCTGCTGACAAAGCACTGGAATAGGTTGTCCGTAGGGGTTGTGGAGTCTCCTTCTATGAAGGACCTGCCTGGACACCTACCTGTGTGGCTTATTGTAGGTTACCCGCTTTAGTAGAGAGGTCAGACTAGATTATCTCTTGAGGTCCCTTCCAACCTCTGCAGTTCTTTGTTTTTACAGCAATTTTTTCTGTAGAAATTCAGTTGCTTGTAGGAACAACCTTCCAACTGATGAGGAGATTGCACCAAAGGAAAGACACAAAACTGTACCAAGAATTACAAGGCTGCTGATGTGCTATGCTTCAGCATGTAGATTGTTTATATTGGGGAAAACTGGAGAGTTGAAGGATGGAAAAGAAATTCCCAAAAAGAATTGGTCTCAGAAGGAAGGGAGAGTTGGAAAGAAAAAGAGGAAAAACACGCCTGGAGGAGAGATGTTAGAATTGGGTGAGGAAAGTCTCTGGAGATCAGAGGTGAGCATAGAGACGGATGCTGGGGATGCTCAGACACTTGGGCCACTGATGCCCAAACCTGGTAAATGCAAAGATTGACACAAGAGCCAACACCAGCTTTCTACCTGGCCTCTGAAGTAGACTACTGAACCAAGTCCAGGTGAACTGTAGGCACTGCTGAATGCCAGAATGAATTTTGTGGAGACCATGTACAGCCTAATTGTACTTTAATCAGGCTACCTAGTTGACTGCCGTAGTATAACTGCAGTGGGCTGCCTTGCTGACATTGTAGGCAATGATACTGAAGGATTTGCTTTTCCAGTAAATGTAGCCAAATTCTATTGAAAAATGTCTCCTTTTATGTCCTAATATATTATGGAACACAGTTTATTTCATCTGAGTCTGCATTTTAAAGGTAAATGCAAAAATGAGATAACTAACTATCACATACACAGCAGAATGTTTCCTCTACATATTCCTGATAGGATTTAAATTCAGTTAATTTACTTTTGTGCAAGCTGTGCCCTTCATCTCATATTCTTTGTGGTATGAATTATTCTGACATTTAAGAACTCCATTTTATAGCTGTGATCAAAATGGAATGCAGGTAAATAAAAAGTGACATTATACATAACACAATATAGAAGGCTACGGAAAAATGCAAATTGTAGTAGCTCATCCATGCTTGTATTTAAGGCCACTGAAAGTATTAGAATATCCCATGAAACTAATGCCTCCTTGGCTATAGTGAGAAAGAATAGGAAGGAGAAAATAACTAGTTTTGTTCTGATCTTTGTTCTGATCCTGAGTACTGCTCACTGACCTTGAGAGTATTACTCTTCCTTATGTTATTATCAGGCCATATGTTAATAGTAAATACTGGGGGAAAGAAGCCAACAAAAAATAGATGACAACACTTACTACAGGGAAGAATTCTTGGTATGAAGTAAAACTTACTCTTTAAATACTGCATCAACCCTAGTTCATGTAAAATGGAAGATAAAATTTTGAGGAATTTTATTTGGGCTTTCATATTTAAGAATCAAAGCACAATTCAAAATCCTCAGGGCTTAGCTGGAATGCTGCATGGAAAGCCTAATACTTGTACTGAAAACTCAGGCAAGCATGACAGGAAATCCTTGATTTAAAACTGGATGAGGATTTTAGAGACTTTATGATGAAGAAACTCCCCAATTCTTCCTGGGTGTATCTTGGAACCACTTATTTCTAGAGGTTTTTGGGTCTTTTTTTTTTTTTACTAATTGTTATCTAAATTGCTCTTTTTCATATTAAGAATTAATTGCTTAATCTTAACTTTTTAAATAACATGTTCTACAATACTTTTTCACTTTAAATATTATGAAATTGAATAAGAGGTATGGAGTTGAGGACGGGACCAATGGAGTTATCTGTTATCTATTAGGTCAAGTGGAATAAGGCCTTGTTTATTTTAATGTATGTGAACAGTTAGAAATAACTAGATAATGTTGTCCTCCTCTGTTATTGAAAGTGATTACACAAAGCAGAGTATTGCTATGGAAATCAAAACATGAGAGTATTGGCATATAGTTGACCCTGATCCTTAGGCTGTCAGTAGATGCCCTCAGTTTCATGGGCTGGCATGCAGGTAAACTGAGATTGCCACATGAAACATCATTCTCCTATGCACTCTGCCAGCCTCAGTAAAGAGGCTTGGGTGGGAATAAGATTTTTTTTCTGTACAATATCTGCCTTTAAAAACAGTCTTCATAGCATTCTCTAATCAGATGTACATATATAATTCAGACAAATAGATTTGTCCAGGGAAGCTGTAAGATATCTATTAATATATGTCTTCTTTAAGAACTGCTTAGGTAACCATGTTTGCAGCTGATACTCCTTCAAAACTAGATTCAGATACACCTCAGTGAGACCCTTGTGAGATGCAGTATTTTCTCTGCTTTTTAATGTATATTTATTGATTCCAGTAATAAAGGCATCTGTTTTTATATGAAGTCATTATTTGTTCTTGTGCAACACTATTTAGAAGCTGCTAATGGATTTGAAGGATAAGAATGTAACTAATACACAGTAATATAGTAACATCTATCCAGATCATAGCAGTATCACTGAATCTCACTTCTAGAAAATTAGCATGCTATTTCTGAGTGCTTTGACAGCAGTGAGGATTGTTCAGTACTTGGAAACGAATCCTGAAAATGTACAATAATTTTTTGTGCAGATAGTGAGAGCTCTTTATAAAGATTTTTCTTCCATATTTAATTTTAAGGAAACAAATGTTTCCTATGGCTTAATTTTGCAGGTAAATCATGTTATTTCTGAAAATCAGGACTTTTCTTTATTAAATTGCTAATGTACAGAAGAATTATGAAGCTTTGTTTGCAAGTCAATTTAGGTCTGCACTGCACTAATAATGTCAGGGAAAAAATTTTCATTGAGATGGGAAAGTTTTCTGGCAAATAGTCTTTTCTGCAAAAGCTCCAGAACTGATTGAACACCTGCTAAAATTATGAAGTGTTCAAATTGTGATCAATGTCAGATTGTTCTGGGTGCATAGAAAATGGTTCTGTAACTATCTGACTGAATGTATTAAAGAATTTTGTGCACAAAGCCATGTTACTGAAAATGCTCACTGCAGTAGCAAGTAAAACTTCTGATAAAATGTTTTATTATACTATAGTGGGGAAACTCAGTACTTGGCTCAGAATATTTTTCTGTTCATTCTCTGGCTGAAAGTATTGTTTATTTCCTGTGATCATTTGGTACTCTTAGAAATTATTGCCGTACCAAAGAATTACACTGATTATATAAGAACAAATAAAATGAAGAAAAATGACAATCCAGTGTTTCATATCATTCTTCTTTATGCAGTGGGAAAATACTGCAGTAAAAATGCTGCATCATACTTTTTGCTACTTATAGTAGCAAAGCTACAAACTGATATAAAGCATCAGTTTATTGAATGTTTTCTGATACCTAGGTTCTCTTAGTTTTCATATCATCAAGATAGATTGATAGGGAAGTATAGCAGGTTGGACAACTTCCACCAGCTCCAAGGAAGTATGAATTTGTTATACCTGCCAGCTGACCTTCATTTCACATGTCAAACATTGTGTTGAAATTGAAACAGAAGATTCTGATGTTCATTTAAGTTAGCTGCTTCTGGGTTATCCTCTCACTTACCACTGCTGTGTGGTCTTTACTGCTGTTGAGGGTGTTGAGGGAATGTAGGAAATAAGGATCATTTTTGAAATATTAATGACTATTACAAATGGATGGAAGATCTACATGTGACTGGAAGAGAAGTGTTCTAAATACTTAGCTTGGTAAAGGGGCAGCAATGAAATGTCTAGACAGAATTTAGTATTTCTTGAAAATGCCACAAGGGACCGAGTTCCATCAGTTCATACAGTTGGGTAGTCCTGTTTGCTCTGTGTAGCTGCACCAGCCTTTCCAGAAAATACATAGTAATTTGTGTGAGAACAAAAGGAATATATACCTCCCAAGCCATAACAAGAGACCTCGGTGTATTATGTGTGTATGGGAACTGTTGAAGTATGGCCTGAACCTCTGATTGACCATCTGAGGCAAGTGTTGAGTCAGCTGCAGGGGCACAGGTGAGTGCAATTTCACCTGAGTGATTGGAAGGGGTAGAGCCAGGCTCCACCCCTCCTAGATCCCATTTAAGGGCTGACTCCCAAGGAGGAAGGATCTCTATCTGGAGATCACTCCTCTTGGAGCCCTTCTGTGAGCCCAGGACATGGGTAAGATCTTTATTTCATTACTTCTTTGTAAACACGATAATCTCTCTGGTCCAATACCTGTATACCTGTTTGCCATACACGTGTCAGCTTAAGGTGGTCTTGCTCCCTGCAACAGCTGTCTCTTGTGGTAGTAATATGGATCAGAGACAATTAACCAGTTTCAACTCAGCTTTAAACTCAGCAGGAATTACAAGCCAGAAGTCACCAACTCTCATGTATTTGCTGCCACTTAGCTTTGTATTCCAACTACCCTCCTTGCTTTTCCCACTCTGGTCTTTGTTATGAGCCTATTAACTTTCTTGTAACATTCAGTGGTGTGTTTGTATACTCAAATCCCCTGGAGAACTTGGTAAGTTCCAGACTATAAATTTAGTGTAAATCCATATATAACTACATGTGTAAGGTTTCAGGCCCCAGATAAATATATCCATTTTCTTTCCACACCCTAGCTAAAGAATTTCCATGAAAAGAGCAGATTTTGTTATTTTTGCTGTATGTGTCAAAGGTTAAACAGAAAGCTAATCATCATTTTCTATTTAAGAAGTTGAAGGGTTAGAGACAGTGCTAGGGAATAGTTTGCTGTCCATACAGTCTTCCTCAGGTAAAAACCACTGATGATTAAGACAAAGATGGTGGGGTAGATTAATTAGTTTCATCTTTTATTATGAACAAACTGCAGTGAGGGAGAACACAAATAGGTTTAGGAATTCATAACTGCTAATGTTTATAATATTATAAATATATTCACACATACAAGCAGAGCTAAGTACATATTAGTTTCCTAATGTTAAAAGATGTAAGACATAGTATTAAATACTGGGAAAAGTGTAATGCATTCTTCTGCTGCTACTACCTGTGGTAAAAGTTTGGGTAACTCAAGCAGACAAAGCAAAGATTTTTTTTTTGTACTCTTATTCCTTAGCTTCTTTTACTCTGTAGGCCTCAGAAGAGCAGTAGGGACTGCAGAAAAATATACATTTTAAACTCATGTTGGAAAAAAATAAAGGTAGGAAATTACTTTTTTTTCCCCAGCTGACCAGCCCAAGGGTTTCATAATTATGTACTGATAAGGTCTTTTCAAGACAGGAGGAAAAGAACGTTTTTTCACTTATTTCTCTTATGAGGTTACTGGTTCAGGAACTCTACAAGATATTTTGACCGTTTTGGTACTGATTAGTGTTCAGTTCATATCAACCTCTCAACACCTCTTCCTTTGTAAAAAGATGAACGTTTTTGAAGTTGTAAGGTTATCAATCAGACGTAATTGAAAAGTTTTGGTAGAATAGAATTGTACTGTATAGAATGGTCTGCTTAAATTCTTTTCCACTCACTTGAAAGTCTCTTGCAAAAAAAAAAACAGCTTTGAGGAAATTTTCTTTTGTAAAAAAGAATATCATGCACAAATCTGTGTTTTTATACAGATATAGAGCAAGAAAGAATTAATACATATATATATGTAGCTCAGCGTACAGATAGGTCTACTAATAGACTTGGATGAAAAAAAATCTTTGTATATGTAACAAAAGCACCACTTGCCAGTTTTCAGAATACTAGTTTTTGTAATGGAAATGTCAAAGATTTATACTTAAATTTTCTCAAATAGAAATGAAATTAATTTAAAACTACTGAAGTAAAATAAGACATTACAAGTAAAGACAATTTTCCTTGTTAAGAGAGTACAATTCCTTATGGAGTACTGTAGCTTCATACAGTCAAATATTAGTTTCTTATGATATTGATCTCTAATGCTGTAAAATTAAGGTTTTTAGATGTTTTTGCTTTCACAAAGCATTGCTTAAGTTTATTCTATAGTGGACAGATCAGTAGCTATCGGTAGCTCTTGCAAACTATCAAGTGTTTTTGAGTAGTATTTTTAAGTTCTAATCATGTGGGAACCACTTGCTCAAAATCAGAGTGTATTTTCAGAATGTGGTTATATTTTAGCTGCCACTCATCATCACTCCCACTAATCCTGAAAACAAAAGACATGGGAGAAAGCAGAACTATCTAAAATGTTTCTTTGTATTTGAAGCTAATCTCCTGTTTATTTTAGTTGTCTCTCTGATGTAGAACCCAATATTACAATCCACTGAGAAAGTAAAAGTATAGGAAAACATGAAAAAGAATAGCAATGTTTTTTTTGTATGAGATGAAATGTTTTCTGCAGCCTTTAATATTGTGTGAAGTCAACAGTCAGTAATTTGCAAGGTTTTAATCCATAGAAAAGCACAATAAAACAAATATGCTGAGGAAGAAGGAACTCTTTTCTTCTTGACCAGTTTTCCTTGATGAACAGCATTTGTCAGAACAAAGAGTGGGAGCGTTCACTAATAGGAGTCTTATCTCCTTACTAGAAAAAAAATATAGAAAGTCTCACCTCTACATTCTCTGTTGCTCACCTACATTTTATCGACACATCTACTTCAGAAGAGTACATTAGCAGATTATTTGACTCTCACACTATATATATAATAGGGTGTACTAAGTTACAGCTGATTCTTTTCCAGTATTGTACCTTCAGTGCCAAAAAAAAGTCCTTTCTAACTTACTAGGTAGTACGAATGTGGATAACTTCCACAACAGATTCTCTGGAGTTCAGTAGTTTCTTAGAAGATGTAGTGTGCTCTGAAAAAGCTGGTGGACTTTGGTCACTGCATTGAACAGTTTTAGTCAATTACAGACTCTGACTACTGTAGAATGGCTTCTGCAAGAAGATTTCTAAGTGCTCTAGTCTAGTTTGCCTCCCTTGTTAAGCTTACTAGGCTTTATCCTTTCTTTTAGTAAGATAAAAAAAAAAGTTTCATAACCTTAAGGAATTGTTTTAAAGTTGTTTTGTTTTGCTTTTTGTAAGTTTAACTTCCTGAATCTCTTCTTAATCCCTTCCTAAATGTTGTTGGCAAGTATTAGACAGTAAGATTAACTATAATACATAGGCTTTTTTTAGTATCTGCAAATAGCTGTGAGTAATCCTCATTTAGGCATGGATCTAATTCGCATGTACTTTTCAAGCTAATGAATAGCATTATGAAGAGAATGAGAGTATTTAAGAATTTATTTAAATAAAAACTGAAAAATGAATATCACTATGTAACCTTATTTTAATGCATAGTTTAACCTTTCACTTGAAGGAATATAGTCAATAGTCCACTGGAGTGACAAAACTAAGGCAGTAAAAAAATATAACTAATATATGCATTTAGACTTGTAGTATTAAAACAATATATATATTTAGATGAATGTGGAAGGAATCTATTTCCTATTTTTCAGCATAAGCAATAACCATAGACAAAATTGTACACCTCAATAACATTGGAGAACTTTTAAAATTCCCACTGTGGAAATATATTAATTAAAATACATGATAAAACCAAATAATGAAGACCTTATAAATTAGTGCACTAATTTATAATTAGTATAATTTAATTAGTCTAACTGTCCTATTCCTCTTTTAGGAGTTTGATAATTTGGGTTCATAGTATGCTTTGGGTTGGAAGAGACCTTTTAAGATCATCTAGTTCCAACCGCCTGCTATAGGCAGGGACGCTTTCCTCTAAATCAGGTTGCTCAAAGCCCCATCCAGCCTGGCCTTGAATGCTTCCAGGGAGGGGGAGTATCCATAGCCTCCCTGGGCACTTGTTCCAGTGTCTCACCAACCTCACAGAATGGAATTTCTTACTAATATCTAGTCTAAATCTACCCTCTTCCAGTTTAAAATCATTTCCCCTTATCCTGTCACTACCTGCCCTTCTGAGAAGTCCCTCCCTAGCACTCCTGTAGGCTCCCTTCGGATACTGGAAGGCTGCTATAACGTTTCCCCTGAGCCTTTTCTTCTCCAGGCTGAGGATCTCCAGCTCTCTCAGCATGTCCTCACAGGACAGGTGCCCCAGCCCTCTGATCATCTTTGTGGCCTTCCTCTGGACCTGCTCCAATAGCTCGATGTCCATGTGTTTAGGGCCCCAAAACTGGATGCAGAACTCCAGATGGGGTCTTACAAGAGCAAAGTAGAGGGGCAAAATCCCCTCCCTCAACCTGCTGATCACACTTCTCTTGATGCAACCCAGGATAAGGTTAGACTTCTGGGCTGCAAGCATACATTACCCACTCATGTTGAGTCTTTCATCAGCTGACATCCCCAAATCCTTTTCTCAAGCCGTTTTCCACCCAGCCTACTTCTGTGCTTAAGACTGCCTTGACCCAGGTACAGGACATTGCATTTGGATTGCAATTCAAAATTTTGAATCTTGATTCCTTCTCTTACAGAAAGGATTTTTAACGACATAGTCACTGAAGTTCTTTTCTTGAGTGTATCAACCAAGTACCTTTTACCAGATTCAGAGCTTGTGTAATACTACAGGGGAATTTGGGACTGTGAAATGAATGCCAGACAGCAGAACAAAGTGAATGTCTGAGGCATCATCTTTGCTGACTTAAACTTTGTGTAGTCATTTACTGTTGTGCACGGTGTGTACAGATTGCTATCAAATTGGATTTTTCCACCAGTGATTCTGTGAACTAAGTATACAAAGTAAAAGCAGTAAAGAAGGTTGCTAAGTGACCAGCTAGAATGTTTGCTTCAGCACTGTGCTGAGATAGAGAAGTTGAAATGTACATGAAGGCTTTTTTTTGCTTTATTATCCACATTTACTTTCACCCTATATGTGAAGGGTTCAAGGCAAACCTTCAAATTCCTCAAACATATTGATTCAGCAAGACTCAGCATGCTGAGTGGTGCAAATCTGCGGGGGAATTAATTAGAGCTACAGCTTTAAAAAGATGACACTAGATTGTATGCATACATACTTTGGAATCAGTTTGTTCTACAAAGAAGGCATTACTTTCAGAGCAGCCAGTTTTTTTATGTTAACCCCCAATGTCAGAGGAGGATGCTGTTGGTATGGCATTAGAGGCTGAACTTTCCCACCAGTATTTGATTACATTTTCTTACCATGTGACAGATGGCATCAGAGGGACAGTCTGACAAAAATGGTGTCTGACAATGTAGTGTATGAAGCAGAGGTGTGGAGTTTTATTTTTCCATGTGGAGAAAATGACATCCACTGATATTAACTGATGAATGTCAGTTCATAGATGCTGAATGTTTTTAAGAGCAAACAGTGGGTGTGAGCACAGTGAGGCAGTGAATGTGTGTTGCAATAACAATGCTGTCACAGCATCTGTAAAACAGTGGGTCACCTCTACTGGTGCCTATTTTTACAAGTGTGGTATACAGGTTTTATTTCATTGCTGACAAAAATTCCTAGCTAGTGGTAATGACTATGTTAAAAAGTAGTGTTTTGTAGTTGAGAATTTTATTTGTCAAATAATGTTACTGTTTGTTTGCATCTGTTGTATTTTCCATAGAAATAATTAGGAGGCATTACTTTCAGAGAAAGCTCTGTATTAAATTGAACTCTTTAGTGAAGTAAATTAGGAAATGGTTTTTATCTAGAATTAAAAAATTTTAGACAGAGCCATATTTAGCTCATATTGAGCAAATAAAAATCCTTCTTTTCACCCTTGATTTCTCAATCCTAATGTTTTAAGCACAAAATGAAGAAAGGAGAATGTTCAAACAGCTCCATGTTCTGAAATAGATACCTCTGATACGCAGAACTTGGTCCATTGGGAGAATATTGAATTTTCATAAACATCCATTCTTACAAGTCTGAACTATGAAAATGAGGCAGCTTGCTTTGTACATATTGATTTTTTTATTAATAAAAGATGTAACCGAACAGTTAACTACAGTGCAGGAGAAAAGCAGCAAATTCTGCTTCTGAATGACTGTTCATGGTGCTTATGGATCTAATGTAGGTTTACATTACCTATTTGTGCAGTATATAAAACAATTTTCAAAGCATTAATAGGAATCCAGATCAAGATACTAATCAGAGCAAAGCAATCTGTATGAATGGGATTTTCACAACAATTCAAAATTATCTTCAGTATAAAGACATTTATTATTGAGTAGATTGGCTTTTTGTACAGTTTAGTTTAGCAATGCTAGTAGCAATATTTTTACAGTTCTGTTAAAAGAAATCTGTTTCACTTTTATCCATTAGGTGGTCAATTTATTTTGAAAATGTGAGAATATTTAGTGCAACCAATGTATTTTCCAACCAAAGTTATTTTTGTTCAAGTTAGGATCTGATTTTTTTGTGCAGTCCTGTATGGAGACTGGAGTTGGACACAGTGATCCTTATGGGTCTCTTCCAATTGGGGTTATTCTATGATTCTAAGTCAGATTAAATGAATACTTTTGTCAAGGAAAACCTAAGATTAACATAATTCTTTTAAGTGTTGTAACACCATGAATATGGTATACAATAGGCAGTGTCAAACTGCAGAGTTCAATCTAGTCTTATCAAAATACCATGGGAACAGCTGAATTGCTACTTCTAATATCTTACAGAAATCACAGTTTAAATTATGTGTTTATATGTTAATGCCAGGTCCTTGGACCTAAGCTGCTTTCTAGATGAGGAAAAAATACTTTGATCTGACATTAATAATTTTTATTCTATCACTACCTGTTTTCAAAGAAGTAGAAAAAGATACATTTCTTACTTTCTGAATAAGAAATGACTTTAAGATATCATTGCTTTTGTGGACTTTATTAAATTTTTGGGGGACATTTTTCTGAGTTCAGACCAATATTTTTCCAAAGTACCAGAACTGAACAACTGAGTGACTCCTAGAAACTGTAGAAGTTGATAATAGTCTGATATGTAGAAAAAGCTTAGAACTGCTATTTGTAGTTATAGCAGAAGCTTTGCAATGGTGCTTTCTGAGCCCCATCCCCACTTCTCTTACTCAGCCACTTGTAAGACTGAGCAATATGTTTTACAGTTGTAAAACAGCCTCATCTAATTGTAATCATAATACAATTCATCCTTAATGACCAATTACCTACCAAAATCTTCTAATTTCTCAAATCCTTAGAAATGAGACTGGGGTTATATAAATGTAGCTAGAGTCATTCTGGAATGGACATTCTTTTATTCTCTTGTCCCTGAGAGATTTTTACAATGCTACATTTAAGATTTTATTCCAGTTCTCTGCATTACCGTGAATCTTTGCTGTATGGAAATTAGTCTTTTCAAAAGGAGTTTCTCACAAATTTTATTGTAATCCTCTGAGACAAGTTCTGGTAGTAACCAAATAGTAGATGCCAGTGATGTGCCCTATAGCCCTGCAATAAACTAATCTGTTAAATGAGTGCTGTGAGCTTTCATGGGTGTGTAAAAAAAAAAAAAAAAAAAAAAAAAAAAAATTAGTAATCTTTAAGTAAAAAGTAAGAGAATATTAAAATACAGTCCACAATCTCTATTAGCAGTTGTTATGAGTCGTGCAGTACCTGCAACTATCATGTATGATAGTGATTTAAAAAAAATCAACCTGATTTAGGAGGAAAAAATTCATAACTTTTCATGATAGACTGTGTGGAAAATCAGCAAATCCATTTTTGGTCATAGGTTTGTATTTTTCATTTTGTTTTTGACATGCATATACATATAGCATCATTGTTTTAATTTAATTAATGTAGAGAGTAAGGAAGATTGGATGTAGTAGCATCAATGTCTGAGAAAGGAAGACAGTTCTGCAGGCCAGTCACAGGAATCCAAAGATTCCAAAAGCAGGAGGTCACTAC
The DNA here is from genome assembly GCF_016699485.2 of Gallus gallus. Taxonomy (NCBI): domain Eukaryota; kingdom Metazoa; phylum Chordata; class Aves; order Galliformes; family Phasianidae; genus Gallus; species Gallus gallus. The sequence goes on along the minus strand of NC_052536.1, from coordinate 32,507,373 downwards.
AGTGGGTCTGGAGAACAATTGAACATTTTGGATGACTTAACTGTAGAAATGTTTCGTACACTTATTACATCCAAATCTACTAATTTCAACTTAAACTATTTCAGTAAGCAGTGAGAAATTCCTGTTTCTTAATCTTCTCTTTGTGTTCTCTTGCTTACACAGCTGCCCTAGTAAGTTAGTTTACTGACATCAGTACTAATGCTTCCTAGATCAGTCTTGATCCAGTTTTCACTTTTCACAGCAGAATACATTCTACAGCTCAAATACCTCAGTTCTTAACCAAACAATCCTTCATGCCTGTTTTCCAATAGAATTCAAAGTCTGGACTATAGTATAAATTGTGTATTTCTCTGTTCCTGAAGCCAAAATAAACACCTTGCTTTCCACTTTTCTATCTTTGAATATATGAGTCAAATGATTGTTTTTCTCCTCTAGCTAGAAAAGTACTAACTATCAGTACAAACAAAAGTTTGCTCTCTCTCTATGATTTGAAAAAATGATTTTGAATATCACAGGCCAAAAAGCAGGCAGCAACATTCTCTGAACATTCTTTCATTTTTGGTAAGACAGTTTTCTAGAGTTGTTGGATCTACTTTAAAATCCTGCCCAAATTTCTTGCCATCAGAAATGGTGACTAAGAGACAAGTATCTGTGAGCTCATGCAGTTTTGTACAGATACATATTTGACTGTCTCTACTCTTCAATATACAAAAATGCACTGCATGTGGAAACTAATAGAATAATTAAAAAATCCTGCATTATAAAATAATGGCTTACTGCTGTTGCTATGTTTTTTAAAAAATTCTGCTGGTCTGTCTTTTTAGTGTCACACTTTTACCTTGATCATTGTTTATTCCTACAATTGCATCTCTGTTAAGAAGTATTTGCATGCATTTCCTAAGAAGGCATGTTATGACTGACACCTGAGACCTAAAGAATGAATAGTTCAGTCATATGGATTAGGCTGTAGATGCTATATTTAGGAACCGATCTCTTATTTTCCAGCATTGTAATCAACTTAGATGAATAAACTTCATTATATGAAAGCTCTTCATTTCTCTCTATTTATGGTTTTCTCTACAACTTCTGTTGGAAAGGGGTAGTAGGTGAGCAACTTGTTAGGGGTCTGGCAAAGCTTATCATTCACTTGACACAATTAAAAACATCATTAGATATTGTTGCCTTGGTTTTCATGCTCTTCAGGCCTTGTAAAGATGCTGGCTTAACCTAAAGCATATTAAAAAATATCACTTGAAGCACATCGTAGTATTTATGTACTGTAAATCAAAGAACTTTCCCAGCACTTTGCTCAAACATGGCCTTAACCAGCAAGTCAGATTAATGTCAGAAAGCCTAATGACCTGTTTACTACAAATTCTTGTTTTCAGCTTTAATCTGCTCATGAAAGGAAATTTCAGGTGAATGTAAAGAATTCAAAAATTGCCAGGATTTATTTTAGGAGACAGTGGTAAAGGGCTACCAGTATAAAAGCAGACATAGCCCAAGCAGTCATTTCAATTTGATGTGTGGAAGACTCTGAAGCTAAGACTTATTATACAGAGATATTGCAGAAGGACATCTATGGGTCTTAAAATATTGGGTATTTACGTTCTTCTGGCATTTAGATTCCTTCTGTTATTTGCATCTAATCTTAATTTCATTCTTAACTATGTGTTCATTGGAAAAAAATGACAAACACGAATTTGCTGTACACTGCTAACAAGATCAAACAGCACGAAAGAAATACAAGAAAGTGATTTAGTGTGGATCATATTTGAGAAATAGAAGATTCCTTAGATAAAAAGCCCATATAGTTATCTGAGTTCTAAAGACTGGCACCACTACTTCAGTAAAGTTTGTTTGTAACAGACCATTACAAAATAAAGTAAGAGAACAAATTTGATGTTGAAGTTGACTTTTTGTGCTTACAGCATGTGATGAGGGGTAACATTCTGACAGCTTGAGCTTACTCAAGCTTAATGACTGATCTAAATTGGAGCCTGGAGATAAAAGAATTTCTTTAGTGATGCTTCAGTTGTCATTGATTGCTATGAGCAATTTTAAAGCTATTCAAGATGAGAATTGCCAACTTGGTTCTGAAGGAGGTGAAAGTGGTACATAAGATTACAAAGTGGAGCAAATGCGATTGCATTAATAAAAAAAGGAGAAAAAAGCTTCTACTACTTGTATATGTGGGTGATAATCACAATTACATATAGTATTATACATCAGCACGAAAAGATATAATGAATCTGCAGGATATAATGTAAACTGTAACCATGACAGGAAAGACAGAAACAAAATGCTAAGCACATTACAAATATGAACAGCAGCAAGATGGCTGAAAATGGAAATGTTCTAGGCTAGAGTCAATAAGCAGGCTCAGATCAGACAGTCCTCTTCTGTGTTTATCTCAAGGTATTTCTCTGACAAAATTGTCCATAGATATAGATGAAAAATGTGCTATACTGTGCATGAACTACTATGATCAGAACAGCAAATATTTAAGCTGTGATAGGGTAAGATAAAATCATACTTTTTGATTGTGGAGAAGATGTTCAGCTTGTCCAGTAATGTGTCAGATGAAGCCTGTGTTTGGGAGAGGGAGGACTGCAACCATCCTGCTTTTTCAGAAATTTTAGGAGCAGTGCTGTCTGACCAGTATTGCCCAGACTTCTGAAAAGCTCCCTTTGTATCCAGACAGATGTCTCTCGAACTGTGTATTCAGAGTCAACAGACATACAAATGCATAGGGATTTCACACAGTTAGGAACATCCTCCAGCAATTTTGGGGTCTGACTGAGGCTACCTGTCTCATTCAGAGAGAAAGCTTGATCTTCAGAGCTGCCTCAAAAATGCCTTCAAAAGCCAATTTGCATTGTCTTTTGTGCTAATGTAAATGGACTGCTTACTTAACACTGGTATAGTTAGGGACCACAAACAAAATTTTATTGCAGAAAATGGTTGGCTGATTAGAACTTCCAATTTGGAAAGAAAAAAAGGGCCCAGGCAGCATGGGATGACTTCTGATAACTGTTGTTAGATACGAAATCAAATGAGGAAATAAAGGCTTTGTTAATCTTTTCAGGCTTGAAAGATACTATGCCACAATTTTAACCTTATTGAGTATGCTTTCTGTAGTAATTCTATTTTATATTATTTTAATTCAAGTAATTAATGCTTTATGCTATGTCTACAGTCTACTACTGTAAGTACAATTTGGTAAATGATACAGGGTTTTTTGTTTAAAATAAATTGGTGTATTTCTAATTTTTGGAGAAAGGGGTTTTGTGTTTACTGTACATTTTCTGAACAAGCATTACATTAGTTGTCTCTAACCTCATTATGGCTGTGAAGATGCATCGTGATTTACCTCAGAGTTAAATATTTAATTTGAATGCATCCCACCGTCTTTCTAAATATCCAGAAAAAAATTAGCCCAGCTTTCTCCTCTTTATCCCACCTATGTCCATGCTGTTTGTTCAAAGTTTTTTCAATTCTAATTGCAGTTATTGAGAATAAAGTTTTAGGAAAGTTATATCCCCTAAATCTACTTTTTGTTCACTTTGCAACTGCGTTTCTCTCTGATTTTCTACTAGGCATAGTTTTTGTGTTTTGGTGTGTGTGTATATATATATATATATACTTATATATAGTATATATTATATATAATTTCCACAATGTCACATGCTAGAGTAACAGTAGGGATGCACAGCTTTCATGCAATGGATTACTCCCCAGCAACTTATTCTGACGGGCTTTCTAAGGATGTCTCCAGATTTCAAGGAGACCAGCTGCTCTAGACCTCCAAAGTGGTGAGTTCCCAGCTGCCTTTATTTATATTACCTACCAAAGGTTTTTTAAGAAATGGGCTGCAGTCATTCTATATCACTCAGGCTGATAACACTTACTTAAATTTTAGGCAGCATCTGAATGAGGTCCTCTGGATTAAACATAATGAGTGGGGGGAAGAAAGGCTTTGTTAAATCCTTGTTTAAAAAACTTTCCTATCTTTGTGTACTAACCAGTGAAAGTAACCACCTTGGGCTGTCATCTGGAAAGCTTAAGCCATTTGAAGGCATTAAAACAAATGTTACAATTAGTTAATCGAAATTAGCTTGTACCACATACAGTATATTAAAAAGTAATACCTTCGTTTATCTTAGGCCTTTTTTTCCACAAGCCATAATTTTCACATTGCCCTAAAAACTCAAATTTAAATCAGTACAAATATTTTGTTGTAGTGATGATCAAGAAGTCACTCTCTTCTTTAGAAACTTGATTTTTTTTCCCCTATCCAATCAGTTTTCTCAGATAAGTTAAAATACATCATATTGGTTTTTTTTTCCTCCTAAGTCAAGTTATTTGCTATTCTTACAAGAAAATACCTTAAGTGAAGTAATTTCTCTTTATTACTACTGTTAGTGATATGAATTTATTAACAAATAGAAAATAGGGGTCTGGAATGCCAGAGTAGAAGGATAAGTAATTTCTGCTGAGGTTACCTTATGATCTGTATCAAATGAGATTTTATTTCTACAGCAGGTGTATTTTATTTTTCTAAGTTTATTAAGTTTTTTGACATTAATCTCCTGCAACTAGAGAAAGGCAAGGAAAAAAAACATGCATCCAAGAAAATAATTTATAATTATTTTTTCAAAAGTATGACCGATGTTAAAAGATAAAAATCTGATTGTCAATCTATATAAATTATTCTAATAATAACCTGTAAATTTTTTCTTCACTTTATTTTTAGGATGAATACAGAATCAGAAAATACACAAATATTTTGTATTACCAGTCAAAATATGTAAAAAATACACAAAGTTTTAGATTTGACAATGTTTTACATGTACACACTTCACAAAATACAGCATAACAAAAAGCTTTTGTCCAAACTTTCTTTTATCCCAGACAACTCAAATAGCAATAAGACATTCCTTTCCTAATACAAAGAATAACAGTGGTGTTCACAAAATATAGTAAATCCACCAGAAAAAGTAATGGAAATAGTTGTGTTGTTAACATATCATGAGGCTAATAATTTTTTTGCTGAATTTAACTTCAATATTTCTTGTTTGTTTTCATTAACCAACACTAGAAAATGTATGTCAAATGAAAAACAACTTATAGCTTGAAAGGGAAATGATTCCTCCTGTATAATTGCCCACCAAGTGTCTTCTCAGTATTCTCTTGCTCTCTCTCATTCCCTCTTTAAAAAAAAAATAAAAAAATTTGAAGGAATAAATCAAAGTTAAAAGTTTTGGAGATGTATAATATCTTAGGATCACATGTGAAGTTTGGATTTATCCTAGGCTTGAGAAAGCTATATAACTATGTCTTTCTGACAGCACAAATAAATAGCCTATATCCCAGATATAGGGTTTTACATGCCTGATATCATTGAAATCTATAAATTACTTAGAGATTGTAAAACCCTCCTTCATGATTCTGTCTTCCTTATAAGATGAGGGTTATATCTGAGGGCCACTGTACTCATGAAATAAGACATTTGTGAAAATTTCAAGCAACAATGAATACACATTTTCAGGGATCTGAAGGCTCAAAAAAGATTATATAAAATATGACAAATATTTTTGAGCATTTCCAAATATTCCAACAGTTGTTCATTGTTTTCTAAGATACAAAATTTTTCTGAAGAAAACATGATATTCTCATAGCTGGGCTTTATTTAAATGTGATGTCACCCTAAGATCTTTTTGAGTATATGTTCTGTTTAAGAGTATTTTACAATATCAAATGTTGAGATGTTCATTAAATTAAGAATTTGCCCACCTCTGCATTTTCTAAAATGAGTTAAATTGTAATACATTCTTGTCCAATATATACATAAAATGCTGAATAATCATCTGTGTAAAAGGTTTGTTCATTTTTAATCACATTCTGAAAAAAATTGAACAAAATCACATCAACAACAATGCTGGCAAATTTCTAAAAGAAAAAGCTAAGCACCATTTTTTAAAGTCGTCTTCTATTATGTAATCTGCGTAATATTGCCTTGCACCAGGTGGTCATACACAAGTTTTAATATGATATCCTGAAGAAATGCTATATTTTTCCCACAAACTTGGTGAAAGAAGTAGACTGGACATATCCTTTGCATGTGCTAGTTGGTAAAATGCTACTGACTCAAGAAGCATTTGCTGTGCCATGAAAAACAAGGGTGTATTATTCTGTCTCCCTGCTGCAGTGAAGGAAGAAAGAGAAGAGCTGAACCTCTGAAGGAGAAGTGGGGTGCAGCTTAATTTTCCATTTTCCAGATTTTTTTATTAGAATTTAAAGATTGTTTCCTTGGGCTCCTTATGTAGTCAGTGGAGGAATACACAGTCCTTCAGGGGGTTGTTCGGTGCATCCTAGTTCAGAACTAAATCATCTCACTAAGCCAGATGCTGTGAGCATCCTGCTGAATAGCAATCCTCCTGCCAGTGGTGAAGCAGCGATGTATTTTGCTGATCTTTGTCCAGACCCAATTGTGTGCTTACAACAGCCATGTCTAGGTATTGTTCCAGTCCTCTTTTCTCAAGAAAACTATCATATGTCATTGTCTAACTTAAAAAAAAAAAAAAAGAAGTCATTTCAAGGACTGATCTGTTGGCCTACTCCCATCTTTCAAAGTTCCCTTCACTTTTGTGTTCTGTCTCCTGATTCCTTCATAACTCAGCTTCTCATTTCTAGTTAATGTTTTGTTCCCCACCCCTTTGACCAAATCAGTTCTTAGTTTACAGGTGCAAACCATTTTGTCTCATGGGGGAGAAAAGGAAATAAGGAGCTTGCACTTGTGTTTTTTTCCCTTTTCTTTAAACTTTTAAAAAAGCAATAGTCAAAACCCTACTGAGTTCAGCTTCCCCTAGGCCTACTTTAAGGAATCTATAACAATGCCTGTAACTATTTTTTGTGTTGTAACTTATGGTACACAAGATTTGTGTACCATGTGGTACATGGTATAATCAAACCCAGCGACAGTCATCCTGTTAAGATGGGAAGCAAATAAATTCACAGTGAATTTCCAAATAAAAACTTTGAATGATAGGAAGTGGCAGTGCCAGTATTTAAGGCATTCTGTTAACTCTCATATTCTGTCATATAAATAATGGTGCACATCAGGTCTTACCTCACAATTTTCACAAATGAAAGTTGTCTGTACATATCAATACAAGTTTTGGATATGTGAAGGATTTACTTTCTCAGGTAAATGGAGTATGCACTGCTTTTTCTCCTATTTCCTGAGGATTTCAAGGTTATAGGAACATACTCATTTTAGGTTTCCATTGAGACAAAACAGATGACTGATAAGCTGCGGTTTTCAAAATGAAGTACTTTTTAAAGTATAATTTTTAAAGCTCTGTGGCTGGATTGAATGTTATTCTTAAATTGGTTCTTAATTTGGTACACAGTTCCTGGGGGGTGGGGGTCATTATAGAAAAAATGTCTTCTGTATTTTTTAAGGCATAAACTATTACAAACATCTTTAACTTTGTTCGTGAAGTCCAAAATATACTGTGAAGTCAAAGCTACTGAAAGAAATTCAGAATAATTAAACTAGTGTATAAATTCTCCTGCACTCAGTAAAATGCAAATGTAAAATAATGAATTATCAGAAATTTCTCTTTCTGTTGAGAAAATTCTTATATAGGAGATATTTGCTACAACAACAAAAAAGAAGAGTCTGTGATCAAACCAGCTTGAAATTTAGTTCCATTATTTAGTTTCACAGGTCATACTGATGGGCTGAGGCCAATTGTATGAGCTTCAGTGAGACCAAGTGCTGGATAACAACTTTGATCATGACAACCCCATGCAGTGCTACAGACTTAGATACCAGTGTCTGGAAAGTTTAATGGAGAAAAATGGATCTTGGGGTATTAGTCAACAGCCAGTTGAATGTGAGCCAAGAGCATGCCCAGGTGGCCAAGAAGGCCAATGGCATCCTGGGTTGTATCAGAAATAATGTAGCCAGCAGGAGCAGGGGAGATGATTGTCCCCCTGTACTCAACACCAGTGAGGCTGCACCTTAAGCACTATGTTCAGTTTCAGGCCCCTCACTGTAAGAAAGACTCTGAGGCTCTGGAACGTATCCAGAGAATGGCAACAAAGCTGTGAGGGATCTGGAGCACAAGTCCAGGAAGAACAGCTGAGGGAACTGGGATTGTTTAGTTTGGAGGAGACTTGGGGAGACCGTATTGCTTTCTAAAACTGCCTGAAAGGTAGCTGTAGTGAGATGAGAGTCTACTACTTCTCCCTGGCAACTAGTATTCTGGCTAGAGAGAATGGCCTCAGCTTGTACCAGGAGAGGTTTAGGTTAGATATCTGGAAAAAATTCTTCTCAGAAAGAGTGGTAATGTATTGGAACAGGCTGCCAAGGGAAATGGTGGAGTAACCATCCATGGAGGTGTTCAAGAAAAACGTAGATGATACTCACGGATGTGGTTTAGTAAGCATGGTGGTGATAGTTTGATGGTTGGACTAGATGATCTTAGCGGTGTTTTCCAACCTTAAAGATTCTATGATTATTCATCCTTACTCCAGTGAAGTCAATTTGGGCTTTACCCTTGAGTTTGGGGAAAGTTAAGATACATATAAAATTAACTTTATAACTTCATATTGGAGTTGGCATTGTAGCATGTTTTCTCTCTGTCTATAGACAAAGCCAACACTGATGCCAGGAAGCACTGGCTGTCTTAATTCCAAATCTGTTTTTGTCTCTGCAAATGTGAAGCATCGTTTTTGCTTACTCTGTTACTTTCCTCAGAAGTGAAGTAGAAAGCAGCTCTTACATTAAAAATAATGCTTTTCTACACTTTGAATTACTTCTTTTATAAATACTCCAAGCAGTCTCAGTACTGCAAGAGAGAACACTCAAAAAGATACAGAATACAAAACCTGAACAGAGCTTGAACACAGTGTGTATTATGACAAGGCCCTGTACTCTTAAAATTTGTATTTTAACAATGAGTAGTAGGTATTTGATCCCATCTGCTCATTCAAAGAATGTATTGCAGAACTACACAGACAAAACAAAAGCTTTGCATGTTTTTGCCTTTTACATATATGTTTTTAAAGAAAGCAAACCTTTCTGTATGTGGTGTACTCTGGGCCTGCTTGGGGCTGGGGCTGCACTGGTCCCCCTGGCACTGAACTTTCACTTAAGAAATTCAGATAGTTCTACAAATGCTCCTGATGGGACAGGTGCTGTCTACAGGCTGTGCCTTCTCCATGGGGAACCCCTGCTGCTACCAGCACTCAGGCAGCAGCCACCCACAGGGTGCCTACACAAAACTTTCTTTACTAATTTATTGCTACCAGTTAAAATCCATCTTTAAGAAAATAAGGGGAAAACAAACGAACAACAACAACAACAACAAAAAACAACAGAACCCAGTTTATGTTGGAATGGTAATTTACTTGCATGTTGGGGAAAATATTTATTAATTGGTAACAAAATAAATATAAGATTAATGAAAATCAGTTTGCTTTTATTTTCTATCAACAGCTTTTCACAGAAGATGAGTAGCAACCATTAAGGGGAAAAAAACAGAGATCATAAAGAATCATAAGATCTTAAACCATGATGTAGGCAGGATTTAGGCTCTTGCATTCAATAATGTTTGTGGGTATTGCTGTATACAAACACACATGCAAAAAAAAGAGGATGCTTCTTCCAGCATTTGCAGTAATGATGTAGATTTTGAGCATTTTGAACATGTCCAGCTCTAAAGTAATTACGCAATTCACCTTTCACTTTGGAAATTCGGATAGTTTTACAAAACTGTCTTATCAACAGCTGAAGATATCTGGAAATCACTGTGAGGCCAGATAACTGGTTTAGGTGATAACGTTTGTCTCTCAAGATATTTTTTTTAATCAAACTACAGTAAGTGTGTGAAAGAAATCAATAACTTTACTTTGGAAAAGGAATATCCGTAGTATGTATTTTTATGCTAGGACATTGCACACATTGCTGGACTGGCAGAACATTGCAGAACTCTACCATCTATGAATTATAAAAAAAAAAAAAAAAGGAAAAGCGGTAAGAAAGACAGGAGAAAAAATAAAGGAATTTTTAATAGCTGAAACCTCTGATGCAGGTAAGATATATTACCAAAACTAGCTGTTCATAACTAAATGAGCTAAATTCTTTGTTCTTACAGTTCTTTTGTCTGCAGTTATTCTTACTTAAGTGATTTGCAAATAATGATGGAGAGTAGATGAAAAAAGTTTTAAGTACTACAGTGCTACATTGGTATGGATAAAGACTTAATACAAGTCACACACAAAAAAATCACTACATTTACACTCAATTTAGTCTCCTAGACTAACTGAAAATGAATTGTGTTTTTTTATTGATTGAAAAACTATTGTAAAACAAGTAAGATTAATATTTGTTAAAACATTTTAATGGCTTTGTTGTGCATCTGTAATATTATTAAGGAAAGACAGTAAATGCAATCTTTCTATGATCACCTTAAGTAATTCTTAACAATTCTTTCACAAGAAACATTTTCCAGTTCTGAACTTCTAATCAACTTGCATAATTCATGTATCTGTAGTACCTCTATGACCTGATAGTTCTAATACACTTGCCCCCTGCTCTTTCATGAAGTTTTCAAAGCTTAAATACGCTAGAGGAAAAATATTCTGAGGGGAGATTATTTAATAAAATTTCTCCATCATGCAGAAGCTTTAAGGTCTAATTCTAAGCATCAAGTCTCCAAAAAAAGATACAGTAATTCTTTTCTCCAATTTTGAGATATATCATGCTATGAATATAAACTCAGAAAAAGAGTTTTAGAAGAATACTGCAAAAGCTTACCAAACTGATATATAGGGAAACAAGAATCTTGTAAACGAGTCTCATCAAGATGCCTCTTACCTGAGCTCCCATCTGTATTTTTCAGCTAGAGGATAAAAAGTACTTCTAAGAGTCTTTACAGTACCTGAGTCTTTGAGTTTTGTAGAGGCCCACCTGTCCTCTAGTATAGACTGCAAAGATTATGAAAGCTATCTGTAGACTATTTTTGTTTCAGTTTGTTGTTAATTTGTGTTCTCCTGAGAGTTTTTGCTATATTCCAGAGGGATACTTTTATAATTTTTAGTGGGTGCAGGAGAGGACCAGCTTTTGAAAAAGAAAAAACAATTCATCTTAGAGGACTACACTGTCCTTGTGAAAAAGTAATTTCCATTGAAAGTTATCAAAATAAATGGTTACAAGAATATATTGCTGCAAAGAAGAAAGTGGGAAAAAGTTGGCTAAAAGGAGATTAAAAAATAAAAATGAAAATTACTGTCATCAAAAAGATAATGAAATTTAAAAGAAATGATTAAAAAAAGTCATTTCATCTTTTCACAGAATACTTTATAAAAAAGGCAGTGTAACTCAAACCACTAAAAACAAAGAAAAATTTTGTATAGGAACTTCTACTAATTAGATATTGTTAAAGGCTAAATCAACATTTCAGCTTTATGGTCTAACAAATTAGAACAAATCAAAAAACAAAGCAGCTCTCTTTACATTACTTGAATTTATCAGCAATATGGGATGCAGCAGGATAGCAATAATTTGTGCTGTTTTTCAAGTAAGATTCCTGAAGCAGTACAAGAATGAACATGGAGGTACATATTACCAAGGAATTTCTAATCCATGATGTATATGCCATAAAAGTGTTTTTATGCATTTGGGAGATAATAGGCTTGCAGATAATAGCCTTGGTATCCTGGAATCCATACAGAATGATTTGAATTTGACACACACATGGGCAGCCACATCCCCAGCAGCCTTTGCCAGACTGAAGTCTGAAGTCCAGAAGCAGTTCTTGAGTTCACATCAGTGACTTCCTAAACATCAAGGAAAGTATTTGTCTGATTAAGCATACATTAAAAACATTTGCTATAGTAAGAGTGATAGAATTTCTTGGTCTCTATCAGCAATTTAAAGTTCTAGAAAAGGTGGAAAGCCATAAAAGATGCCTGCTAGTTATTTTATCATTGGTCTCAAATCCTAATTTGGTGGTCTCAAATAGACTGTTTTCTCATTTTTAATTCTCTATCACAGTATATTAAAAAAAAAAAAAGACTTTGAAGGAAAATTCTTTATGTTCTGGAAGATGTATAAAAGTTAAAAGTGATATATTTTAAAAGTAATTTTCCTTCTTTCAGTTTGTTCTTGTAGAAGTTTTATAGGAAAAGTTTATAAGAATAAAAGCCCATATCATTTGGGATTGTTCACTCATACAATTGGGACATATTCAGACAGTATATATAACATATGTATACCCAAAGGAAGAAATAGTTATAAAATAGCAGGCAACAAATTAAAGCACCTCCAACCTAGAAAAAAAAAACATTCAAATACATCTGATATTAATCATTAGTACAGATAGACGGTGATTAAATTATTATTAGGGGAACATGGTAAAAAGTACAGATGGTGACAGAGTTCAGGGTCTTACAGGCCATGGAACACAAAAAAGCAACATCCTCATTTGTTATACCTTACTTGAAGCCATCAGCCATCAGCACTGATGCGTAGCAGAAAAACAGTTATTAAGCTGTTAAAAACTGCCAAAGAAACTTCCCAAAAGAGCAAACAAGGACCATTGTGAATTTTTTTCTCAATCTGAAACAGTTGCTGGAAAATGTAGCCATTAAAAAAATAAAATAAGGCTTGAATTCCTCATTTGCCTGAGCTTGCAGGAAATGACAAACTTTTACAATTGAAATGTCAACTAATGATGCCCTACTGTATAGTCTATTTCTGACAATGTTTAAACAGAGGGTCTGCATGTTGTTTCTATACTTTACAGTTGACTAATCTGTGCTGATAAAAATGCTACAGCTAACAATATAAATAGAATTTAAGGTTTTTTTTTTTTTTTCTGCTTGAATTATCCCTTCAAATTCTGAGTTGTAAGTTCATAAGAAAACAGAATATCATTCCTAGTTCTTTGTCATACCATTGCAAAAATCTCAGGGGGGGGGGGGGGGGGGCAATTCTTCCCATTCATAGTTCCCTTTCTGGAAGAATATGTAAGAAATATTTTAAATATATTTTCTGAACTCTCCCTGAGTTTTATGGTAGTTATACTATTCAAAGCTTTTTGTCTGATACCAGCCCAAATTGTTCTGCCATCTTAATGTCAGGTTTTTCACAAATATAGGTGCAAAATACAACATAAGAGAGCTGTGCATCCTGTCTCTCTCTCTTGGATATGGGGTGGTGCTTTAAAGTACAATGTGAAAGCTGGATGGTCATGCTGTGCTGCTCTGGGAATTTCATGCAACAGAATGAAGCCATGCATAATGGAGGTGAAAGGATGTGGTTCACAGAGGGGGCATGTGTGAGGGCACTCTGTGAGCCTGGCACTTGCAGGGAATCCTCAGCTAAAAGGTAGTATTTTCAAGGTATGTTGAGGGTACCGCTAAGCTCTGTATAATCTGAATGGTCAGGAACTTTTATTTTAAGGGCACTTCTGAGAATGCTGTAATTGGACAGAGTATACGTAGTCATTAGATCTGTGCATAATAACTAGCAGCATTACGTCATGGTGACTTACTATTCACAGCCTGATCAAAAGGTCTAGTGACAGATGAAGGGACAAACCTGTGACTGTTCTCCTTCATGTTATTTAATATACCAGCTTACTATTCTGGTCTACTATTGTGACCAGACAGCATTCATCACTTCATTCTTTTACATGCTTTCTGACCATGAAATAGAAAACATGATGTACCTGGGGGGGGGGAGGGGGGAGGAGGGAAGTATTCTTGGGAATTATATACTGGCTCACTAAAATACTTTTCAATATTTTTCTTTTCTAGAAGGTTGTTTCCATTGAACTTTTTAATTGTTTTGTTTTATTTGTCAGCTGTTCCTTTGTCAAACAATCTCAGCCACTTCTTGCCATGTGTATGTACACCGCAATTTTTATGTCCATCTGTAGATTGGTGAAAAAAATCACTTATTACCATTAGTTATTTCTATTAAAAAAAGCTAATCTTTAAATCCCTTTTTGAGGACTGGTCTATAAGCTACTGCATGAAGGAAACCTTTAGTGCTTCCACTTTATTCTCGTTATTTCTTTGGTGCTATTCAAAGACTCAATGAAAAGCCCCTCTTGCAGTTCTCCAGTTAAAACAACAAAGCACTGCCTATGTTTCTTTTTTAACACAGCTCTAAGGATTTATTCTTTGCTCCTTTTTTTCTTTCTTTTTCTGAAGTTTGCTTGTCCTTTTCCCCCTTAAAATCTCTTTATCTAAGGCTGAATTAGTTTTCACAGCTGGTTGGCAAACTGCCATCATTTTCTGCTCTGACACTTATTTGTCAATTTTTAGTTGCCTTCAAACTTTTTACTTTCCTTAGTCTCTATTTCTTTTTCCTCATTCACAGTTTCCCTGGTTCAAGTTTTAGTTGTTTTAATAGAAAAAGAGAAAAATCCATCCTGGAAGTGAGAAAGAGATCAATTTTCTACTGTGATCAAGAAAAATACTACAAGATTTGCCTATTGAAGGTTTTGAAATAACACACTTCGTGCTCTCAATAGGTACTTATTTTCTAATCCTAATCTCTGGAACGTAGCAGGTAAATCTACTACATCATTTATGTTTGGTCCTAACAGAGAAGGTTGTAAATCTATTTTTGTTTAATTTTTAGACTTTTCAGAGACTACTGTTTTGCTTTATTTAGTTTCACTGAGTATCCTGTAGTTTTAAAACACCTAAGGGTTAAGGAATTTTATTTTTATTAACTTTCTTGCAGATAAATTTCTGTTGTAATAGAACAAGGTTGTATAAAAAAAATTGTTAACTTCCGTTTTAGAATCCTACTTGTAAATCTTTTAGAAGAATTTGTCGATCTTTATTTGATGTTAAATAATATCATTTAATACATTTTAATAAGATCTAGAAAACATGATAGTACTGATTTGGTGCTGTTTTATTCTTTGAAATTTAACAGAACTTGCTCTTTTATGTACAGTTTACTATGGATGTTGCATACAAGTTGTTGTACCAGAAGAGATAGGTCCAACCTAGACTTTGAATGTCAGTGCATTAGCTTATTTAAGCACTAGTCAGCCAGGATTCTGCCCTTTCAAAGAGTAAGAATAGAGCATTTAACAAAATTAACCAGGAGTAAATGTCCAAATATCACATCTTTATTTTTTTGTTCTGTTGTGTTTATTTTTTCATACTCTAAGCATAAGAAAAGGACAGCATAAAACTTCCACATCAGACTGAGCCCTTTCTGCTGTGATTGCTAGAGAATTATCATGACTACTATTAATTGTGATGCAAATTATAAATTATTGATTACTATTACATGGACACTACATCTTCACCACTTTTTTTTTTTTTTTTTTGGAAGTGGAGTAGAGTAGTTCTCCTGCTGCTGGAATATATATTGTTGGGATTTTTTGTCCTCACAGCCACAGTGTAGTGGAGTGGGTTAGGGAGCTGCATGCATTGTTGTGTCTTGGCAGTCTGAATAGAGAAAAGAAAGGCCATTTCTTAAGAGAAGGAAAACAGAGTTAAAGCTTTCAGTAGCCTTTCTAATATGTAAAGTCCTAGAAACTGGCTGTACTGTGAAGTGGTGAATACTGGAAGCAGCTGTCCAGTAAGTGGAAATGTTAAGTAATGCTAACCCTTGCGGTCTGAGCTACTGCAGGCCAATTCGTGGCAGACTTAAATTGCTAAAAGTTACAGCCTAATTAAATTCCATAATTTTCTTTCATCAAGTATTTCTTTCTATGTATCTGAGACAATGCATCATATGTATATACTCATTTCTTTATGGCTGTTCCACTCCTACACGTACCATTTAATGCCTTTAAAAAAAAGTCTAGCCTTGTGCATAGACAAAACTTCCCAAAGAAATAGAATAAAATTAAAAACTATCTTATATTTGAGCCAAATCATATTTAAAGGCAGACAGTTAAAGGTGAATTAGGTAAACCATACAGGCCAATAGCTTACCTACATTGCGCCAACACTGGACTTTCTAGCTAGTTTCAAAATTGGGCCATCTTAAAACTGACTTTTTTTGAAAAGAAATGAGTCATAAAATTGAATATTAAAATTACACTTAGTGCATCTGGTATATTATTGAACCTTCAGAATACAACTTCAGTACGGCGTTGCATTATTTCATTCCACTGAAGAGAGCAGTAATTGTTTAAACAAGTTTTTTTTTTTTTTTAATCACATTAAGATGTTAAGATTAGTTTTGACCTGAGTCAAGCTCTTTACTTTTTATCATAAGAAAGTTGATTAAATGTTTTCAATGCATCAGCAAAAATCACAGCAAACCAGTAAGGGATAAAAAGCTTTAAAACACTCATGCTTTTAAAATAGTTTAAAATGTTATTGGGTAAAATATTGGCAATGGGAATAGAAAGTATTCTTCCTTAGTAAGAAGTGTGAAAAGAAAATTGGGAGAAATTAATGTGTTCAGAGTCTTTAGGAGTCTTAGCTGCCTTTATAATTCTCTAATATCTTCATTTTATTTTAATTATTTATACTTAGATTAGAATATTAGGAAAATGCATTTTGATTTGTCAGTATAGAATCAGTAAGTATATTATTTCATATGTCATGACAGTTTTTGTAGGCCCAAAAACGCAATATTATAATGAGATATTTTATATATTTTAAGGTCTCAATCAACCCACATGTACAATATCCCAGACAGCTGGCTAAGCTGTGAAAAAAAAACAGTGCCATTATATCAAAGGCTATATAACAATATTTTACTTTGGGGAAGTAGGGAAAGGATAGGTTTCATACGTAACTTAACCACAGTACAGACTTACCAGATTGCCTTTCTTTGTGAGACCTTTTTCTGTGTTTTGTTTTTGTTTTTTTATCTATTTGTTTTTAATTTTGACTGAGTATGGGCATGGTGATCAAGTCCTTACATTGATACATAACACTTGGAATTAGCTCACTTACTATATGTAGTGAAGGGTGCTTTAGTTATTATTCAAACACTATAGCTCATGAAATTCACAGCTACGAGCTAGAAGAATGTTTTCTTTTATCAGAAAAAGATCAATCAGCAAGATTGTTTTAGTTATCTTTTTTCCCCATCATCTTTTGGGATTTCTTTCTTGCTACATTAGAGAGCTCTTTCTATACATATATTGCAGTCTTCTGAGTCTGGTTGCTGGATCCCTATAGGGGATGAACAAGCAAAATGTTATGCATAAACTGTATGCAAAATAGAATTTGAAAGGGGAAGTTATTCTAGCTTGTTCAAATTTGTTAGATAATAATCCTCATCTCCACTTTGAATGAAGAATGGGAGGAAGGGAGAAGACTATGAAAGTTGTTGAAAAGTGTCTAACTTTATCAGTGACCACTGCATGCAGTTTAATAATGATCCAATGATTAGCAGATTCTTGATAACTAAGGCATGGATTACTAGTATGGTAATATAAATGAAGATATTTAAATGGCAGGATCTAGAAAATTTGATTTAATACAGCCAGACAAAAAGGAACATGTTTCAGATTAAAAAATGCAGTTTATATGTATGGGATGGCAGAATCCACCTTAGAAAAAAAGTGATTATGTAGATTTAAGTATTATCATAGATTATAATCTCAACCTGAGTTTTCTGTACTTCTGTGAAAAAAGAACTAGCAAAAGTTTTGAATTAATATTAAAGGGGAATGTAGATGGGAAATGTTGGAGAGAATACACAATAAAATAAAAGAACACATAGTGGAGAATCTTGCATTATGTTAAAAATGTAAATAACTAAATTTATCTGATATATCGAGGGGAAGTAGGAATATATCTGACAGCACACATGTATGATCTTACTATCAGAAATGGAACATAATCTAATTACTGTGAATTAAAAGGCACTTCTGAAAAATATATTGCAATTATGGATTTTAGATTTTTTTCCTCTGCTGTAGTAGAGAAATTGATGATGGATACAGAAAGTGACACACATACCATGAGAAAGAACTGAAACTCATCTTATTAGTTTTGGTTTGCAAAATTTCTTCCCAACTTGCTTTGCAGGACACTGGGGTTTTCACTTTCCATCCGATCATGGATACAGCTCACCCAGGCATGGATGAGGCCATAGGCAGTCTGATCCAGTGGTTGGCAGCTCTGCTCAGGGCAGGGGGGATGGAACTAGATGATCTTTAAAGTCCTCTCCAATCCAAGACATTCCATGATTCTGTTTCCATGATTCTATGATGCAACCTATACTTGCAAGATGCAGAGGAGATGATAGTAACATCAGGTGCAAAGGAGAAAGCCGCCTGAAAGTACAACTTGACTTGATGACTTCACACTAGCAGTCTATAATTTCTTTTCTTAGAAAAGAAATCCTTAGCCTTTTATCAGACTGCCATTCAATAATATTTTTGAATAAAAAAACTCCTTGTATTTTAAGCACCCTAGGAAGTTGTCTAACATTCAGTCTGTTTGAGATTCAGGTTTTTCTTTCCTACTTGTAGGAGAAGCTTCTGTTTGTAGCTGTTTTACAGTTCTGGGCTCTTATAGTAAGGGAATTGATTTGTTTCTTTTTATAAACTAACATATTTATTTTTGAAGGTTTGCTGTGTTTCTGCTGCTTCCATCCCAATTCCAGTAGTAATTATGGTATTCTCCCAGTATGTAGGCAACAGGGTTTTTGTTTGTTCGTTTGTTTGTTTTTGTTTTTTTATATTACTGATAAATATGAAATCTTTATCTCTTACCAAAATTCATTTTACTGAAACAATCTGTAGAACTGATTAAAAAAAAAATAAATCCCCACAATCTCTACTACACTATGAGTTAGGCTAGAGGTATTCTCTATTTCTTCTAGTGAAAAGGAGTTGCTTTCATATACGAAAAAAAACGTTAGGATTTACCAGGAGAGCACACAATGGCTGCAAGTAGACAAGCAATGTGACCACTGATTAGAAAGAAGGCAGCTTTGCAGTATTATCACTGCTCTAGAAATATTTTATTCTTTTATCCAGTTGCCCTTTCATGCATGATACGAAGACAAGCCTTGTAACAAAGTCTGGAACTCCAGCTTTCCCTTTTGAATTAGACATTAGTATGCTTTATTCAATGAGTGAATTGTCTGCATATTTATGAAGCAAGTAATCATTTCTGTGTCATATACAAAGCCTGATCCTATGTGCTTAGCATGAGCCAAGTACATCTGTTGGATTTGGGGACCATACACAGAAGAATGTCCAGTTACCTTTTCCTTGCAGGGCTTTGGCTTTTTCTTGAATGGACAGAATCATTTCCAAAGCAAAAACTGAAGTACTACATGAACTTCTAAAAGGTATTTAACTCTATATGCATTAGCAATTTTGCAGACTTTTTTTGCTTGTAAGCACAATTCGAACATCAAAGTTCACATTCTGAAAGTTCACTCATTACATACTAGATTAGATGAGAAAATCCACTTGCAGATTCTGCCCCTCTACACTACAGTTCCTTATTTGAACAGCTGATGTTGTTGTTTGTATGTTAAATGTATATTAAGTGTTATAAGATGTTCATATATTAACAAAGGGAACCAAACAGATGCATCGTATGGAGAAAGAAAGCTGTAATATTCTTAAAAAGTTATGTATGATAATCATTTAAAAGAATCTCAGTGGCTCAAATCCTCCACATTACTAAAATCATTAAGAATGAAGATTCAACATTTCTTTAGATCCTCCTATAATTTTTAACATCTAAAGCTAAATGAGACAAAAAGCTATTAGAAAAAATGGTAATTAGTATGTAGTATGTAGAAGAGACAATTCAAATAACCTGGTCAAAATAAACACTGCTCATGGCCACTGAAGAATAAAATCTTTTATTTTAGTGTGGAAAGGCCAAATTAGATAAACTTTCATTTCAATTTGAAATGCAGACTTTTCTTCTCTACCATTTGGTACTTACCTGTGGAAGTATATAATTTGATGTTGAGAGTGAAGATGCTTAATTGACAGTATTAGTTTGACAGTATTCACGTGTTGTGGTTTTTCTGAAACAGATATTACAAACTATCATTAGTGTATCATAAGTACTCTTCTTTTAGAAGAGCTGTATTTTCAAATAAATACAGACCCATCTTGACTACGGGAAGTCATTCTGAATATCTATGATGGCATAATAGCGCTGTTGAGTTTGGACACCTGCCATTCAAGAGTATATACTTACAGTTTGATAAAAGCCTTTCTGAGAATTTTCTTACCACTAGAGGGCTCAACATTGCTGCATGACTTTTTGTATGAATACATGGATAAATATACATATATAAGCACATAAAACGTACATCATTAATGAGAATCTGCTTTATTTATATATATAAAAATGCATGCATGTACATAGATGTATATACTTGTCTTATAATACATAATCATTTTTATTATAAAGGCTTTGCAAATTAAAATGAAATTCCAATCATTTAAGATCTTATAAAGAAAACTTACTGTAATTCACTATACAAAGGAGAACTGTTTAATTTCATAAAATAATTACAATCTTCAGCTTTGTTTTCAAATGTCAGGATTCCCAAAGAATATTGTTTCATTAAACTGAATGCCAAAAACAATCATAATAAAATATATTCAAACTTCAATTCAACTAATGCCTGCTGTCATCATGTGTTTTATTAAGATGACATTGAATACTATGAGAATAGTTATTCTTTTTCATAAATGACTTCCACACAATATAACACAGTGTTGCAGAATCTATAATTCCAAGCTTTTCTGTTTGATTATGTGACATACTTGCCTACGAAATCTTAGAGGTTCTAAATAAACAAAATGTTCCTGGAAAGCTGACAGCTTTATTTTTCATTACTGTTACAATTGTAATGAAGAGATAAATTCCTTTTAACTATTTTTAAGTGATGCATAATCTTTGGACATATATATTACAACCCAGTTCCTCCACAGTATAATGATGTAATAATGAATAAAACAACCATGCAGTCCCAAAGATAATTACAATAATCTTTCCATTCATACAAGACATATACAAGCATTTGAGGTATAACTATTTCCTAAAGCCATCAACATTATAATTTAGTAGAAGAAATCTTCTGTATAAAAGGTTGTGGAAAAGCAGAAGAAAACGTTGGTGTTTTGATTGTTTTGGGGAAAAAAGTGTTAAATATAACTACATATATGTATAACATGAATGAGGATTTGAATAACTGAACCAAATCTTCCCAATTCTGATACAAAATAATTTCTTTTTTCCTGTGTTTACTGCTTACACTTTTACTACTACAGGTAGATACTAACATTTGATGAAGCTTTAACATACTCATTTTCAAGCATCACCATGTTGCATGCTTTCCTTAACACACACAATAGTTTAGTACTACCAGTTGTCACACCTTCATAAAATAGTAAGTAGTCAAAAATCACAGTAAATTCATTGGGGAAAAAAAATATTTTTTAGACTGAGCAGTTAATTAGGCAGGAAATATGGGCAGATCCTGGAAACTATGCTAAGACACCTGGAGAATGGCTAGTATGCCACCATGGCTTCACTAAAGGCAAATAATGTCTGACAAATTTGGTGGTCTTATGAAACAAAGTTACAGTGCTAGTGGATAAGGGAAGTAGAATTGATGTAATCTACCAAGATTTGACTTGTGTGAAGCGTTTGACACTGTCCCACATAACATCCTTGTCTCCAAACTGTAGAAACGTGGATTTAACAGGTAGTCCACTTGGTGGGTAGGGTCCTACTCAAAGAGTTACAGTCAACAGCAAGATATCTTTGTGGAGACCAGCAGTAGATCTGTTTGGTCCTTCAAGGGTTGGTATTAGGATCAGTATTACTTAACATCTCTGTCAGTGACGTGGACAATAGGATGGAGTGCACCCTCAGTAAGTTTGCAGAGAGTGATCTGGTGTGGCTGACACACTGGAGGTACGTGAGGCCATCTAGGAGGACCTTTAGAGGCTTGAGAACTGAGCCTGTGCTAACCTCATAAAGTTCAAGAAGGCCAAGGGCAAGGTGCTGCACCTGAGTCAGGGCAATCCCAAGCACGTATAAAGGCTGGGTGATGAATGGATTGAGAACAGCCCTGTGGAGAAGGACTTACCAGTGTTGGATGAAAAAGCCAAAATGAGCAGGCAGTGTATGCTTGCAGTAAAGAAAGCCACTTGCTTCCTGGGCTACATCAAATGAATAGTGACCACCAGGTCAATGGAGATGATTCTTCCTCTCTGCTGCCCTTTTGTGAGTTTGTGCCTGAACTATGGCATTCAGCTTTGGAGCTGGTACAAAAAACAAATTGTTAAAATGAGTCCAGAAGACTCAGAAGATGATCAGAAGGCTGGAGCATTTCTATGAAAACAGGCTAAGAGAGTAGGGGTTGTTTAGCTTAGAGAAGACTATTGGAGTCCATTTGATGGCCTTCCAGTCCTTAAAGGAGGCCAACAGGAATGACAGGGAGATACCCTTTATCTGGGAGTGAAAAGCCAAGAGATAATGGCTTTAAAATAAAAGAGGGTAGATTTAGATTACATCATGGGAATAAATTATTTATTACAAGGATGGTGAGGCCTTGGAACAGGTTGCCCAGAGATGTTGTGGATACCTCATCCTTGGAAGTGTTCATAACCATGTTGGATGGGGCTTTGGTTAGCCTGATCTATCAGAAGGTGTCCCTGCCTATGGCAGGAGACTTGGATCTATACGATCTTTAAGGTACCCTCCAACACAAACCATTACATGATTCTATGATTTGAACAAAGACCTTTGAGGTGGGATGGGATGTGATAGTTTTAATGGACTTTTTAACATCTCAACATACACACACAAGTAGTAGTTGTAGTCTATCTGTATCTGTCATCAACCCTCTACAGCACAAAATATTATTGTTTTCTATATTACAAGTAAGTTACAGTTATGAAAGCTGTCAACGCTTTCTATTACAAATGCGCCTTGTGGCTGCTGTTATTCTACTTCATCCATGAACATCTTCCTTGATTTCATTGCCATGACATCCTAACAAGGTAAAAAATTCTAGGCAGTAACCAACCTTAACTGGGAAAACTGGCAAATGTAAGCTATCAGATTGAACACTTATTTTATAAACTATATTAAAAAAATTATAAATATGAGTTTTAAGGGATTAAAATCCTTTGTTATAAACTGATACAAAGCTTAGAGTTCATTTCCATTTTAAATACTTACTAACAGGCATATCAAGTGGGGTAAACATGTAGGACAAGATCCCAGGGCTCAGGATTACAGAAATCTAACAGCAGTCAATCCAAAGCAATGACAGCATGTGACAGAGGCAGGAGGTCCACTTATAAATACCTTTGTTGTGAGCCATGATGAATCTATAAGCAGTGTTGCTAATATGCACAATGATCCTTTTTCTGTGTTTTCTCATTTGTGCTTTGTAAGGACATTCATCTCACTTACAATGAATCACTTCTGCAGTAATTTTCTTTTTACTGTTTCAACATATGAATTTCTTTGTTCCAGTTGAAACTACTTAAATCCCTAAATTAAAATAAGAATAAAAAGAAGAAAACAAATATTTAGAAGTTTTGAAACAGGAAATCTTCCTATTTGGCTGAAATACAAGAAACAAAATACTCCATAGAAAATTGAGAGGAAAAACAATCACACTTTTTTTTTTTTTTTTGGTAATATATGTACATATACATATATCATATACAACTTTCTATAATATCATGCTCGTATCTTTTTTGTTATCAGTATGCAAAACAGCTATCTAAAGATTTTCACCTTAACTTGGATTTTGAATTGTTGGAATGCATGTCTTTAGTTTTCACTTCTGTACCTGCCAAATTTTAATTATATATTGGCTGTTCTTTTGTTTATATATAATTTATTAGAAATGATAAATTATACATTCCTAGACACTCCATATCTCTCCCTCTATATGAAAATATATATATGCAAAACTAATTCAAATTGCCCATCACTAGAATATAAAGATACTTTCTCTTATGGTACGAAGGCCTTACAGTTAATATCTTAATATCTTTTATATATTTTCCTTCCTTTCTCTACTTATCTTTCCCCCTACATATTTCATATTGAGTGACTTAAAGCCCCTTCAAGTCAACAGAACTGTCTGCACCCAGTAGGTCCATGGATTTCTATTGTCAGCCTGGAGGGTTTTCAAGAAAAGAAAAAAAAAAAAAAGCAGAAAAAAGAAAAACTTTTCTACAAATAATATATGTATGTGGAACATTTAAAATAATATACAGTTTATCTGAAAAATGCTTAGGAGCTCACATATACAAAAAAAAAAATCAGGGCTGTGATAGATTTCTACTGTTTTATAGTAAGCTTGGATGAGATTTGGAGGCTTAAATCTGCAATACTGAAGCAATGCTGCTGTCATCCTTTGAAATAGATAGAAATGTAGCATTAATTCAACAAGGTAGATAGACATACACTTTTTTTACAGCATATCAGTTGTTCTATGTTTTTTGGATTTAAAGTCATGCATCCAATTACAAACATATATACAAATTTCACTATATTGGTCTTTGTGAATTATAAATCAAACTCATTTATATTTTGCAACAGAATGGTAAGATGAATAAACCTCAAAGTAATTAATAATTCGCCACTACCTCCTTTTTTCTCAAAATGGTAACTCAATAATTTAGACAGATTTGTACTGCTTATTGAATATCTGTTCTAACCTCACTGCACTAAGGAATACACTTTGTCTCAAATAGGCAGCATTATGTCTAATCCCTACATTTCACTCAGACCAGATAGCCTTTGTGTGCCGCTGACACACAGATGTATGTTTTTATGGCAAACAGTGAGATTATGTGCCAAATCACTCAGGCCAATTTATACTAAGTTTTATGTATTTACTCTCCTCTACTAGAATTTCCAATCCACAGTTATTTTGAAATAATTATTTTCGCACAGACAGAGCTATAAAGCACTGGAATAATCAACTTATATTGGTGAAGCAAAATAATTTCTTAAGAGCAAACTTTAAGGCATTTGCTAAACCACAGGGAAGACTCAGCTGAAGTTCCCAGCATAACCTTGTATTCTTGAAGGTAGTAACAACTGCCTAAAATCTTTCTGTGCTGAAAACTAATTTTTAGTCAATTGACATATGCATTTTTATACACTAAGTCTTTAAAAATATTATTAAAGATGTCCAAATCTTTATTAGGAGCTTTTGCTATTGCAATGATATTACAGATGTGACTTTAATTAGCTTTTCATTGGCAAAAATCCTTTTGCTATGCTAATATTCTACTCACAAAAAAGGTTACTTCTGCCAGAATAGCTTATGATTTGGAAAGTTGATTACAAATTATACTGATAAAAATGTATTTTTGTTGGTCGTTAACAGAGTTTGCTAGTGTAATTTTACTAGTACATACCTTTAATGGTCTGAAATATTATTCCCTTTCCATTCTTTTCATTTGCTAAAATAACTCTCACTGTCAACAGAACTATAGCAAAATTCAAGGCTTCAAAAAATCCTAGGATCCTGTGTCATTAGACTATATTTGAAGTTATGACCTGTTATCACTTGTTTTAATTCATGTGAACAACCAAGACTGTATCAGTATCTTTGAGAACATGACAGAGCATCAGTAGAGATGCCCTTACAACTACGTGAAGGTTACCACATTATTTAACTTCTTTCAGTTCACAGGAAATGGTATAGTATTGCAGAGGACCAGGCTTCACAACAAGATCCAAGAAAGTGACTTCTCTGTTCATGTTTCTTTTTCATCTTTCCTTTACCCTAAAATGTCAAAATTTCAAATAAGTAAGACAGTGGAAGGTGGGCAAAATGAGGCATAAAATAGTGATACTGCAATATCAGTTCTAACAGCAGAGATTAAAAACAGGTATACTGATTCCCTTAACAGTACCCTATTCACTGTACAGCACTTAGATGAGTACATCTTTAAGAATTTGGAGTGATAGCTGGCTGTGCTGCTTCACTGACATTCTTTTGTAATACGGTGCAAACATGTATGCAGTCAGCACCACTGTAAACTGACATAAACTGCTGCTATTTCTCACCTACTAGGTTACAACGTTATTTCATTACCACTGAATTACTCCCGCCTTGTATCTGTTTTAATCTCTGATTCATTTATTTCAGTATTTGAAAAATAAATGAGTAAACAGGAAAAAAGAATACAACTCTTGAAAAACTGTTGATATCAAGTCTTCAGTTTCTTTCATTCTAAGAAATAAAAGCACTTACTGTACAGCAAAATCACTGTGGAGATGACTTTTTGGGAAAATTATCTGGCCACTGGAGTTTTATGGATTGTACCATGTTCCTAGTCAATTCCTTGGAGGAGACAAAAGATGATCTTGTTCCATGGTTACCTTATTTTTCATACTGACATCAGGGTATGTTATTAGGTAACCTCAAAATAGAAAAAACACAGGAATAGCCTATAAAACTGATCTACATCTGTAGGAATGAAGAATTTTGATGAACACTGTGGAGTAGGAAGAAGCAGGAGATCCCTCTGCTAAGACAGCAGAAGTAGCCATTGATTATCTATACTCACTCTCTCCTTCCACTTCTACGCAGAGAATTTTGGTTAATATACTCATATTATGATAAATTGTATGGTCAAATTATTACCACTGTGAAGTCACCATCCACAAAGAAAGAAAGCAAAGAAAGCTACCAAACAATAACAATCTACAATATGAAAGGATTTAGCTGTTGCCTGTACTGTGTATCCAATACAGGTGTGAACAGTACAGGGGATGTAAATACTGGAAAATGGATGATCAGTCTTCTTTCTTTCTAAATGAGATGTTCGGCTTCCTTCTTTAAATCTGGGTATGATTTTCCTAAGATTAACACTGATGAAATTTAGAAATTCCAGTAAGATTTAAAAATATTTACTGACGAATGGTTCATGAAGTTTTCAAACAAAGAACACTTGGATGGTTTAATAAAAATGACTGTAGTTTAACTGATAGACTACTGCAGAAAAAAAGACTACATAAACAGAAGGCAGATGTTAAAGGCTTGAAATAGTAAGTTATATTTTCAGTTTTTAAGTAACTGTAGTTCTAGTGGAGCAAAGGTTTGCCAGACATCAATTGCCACAGCAATTGTTTGATAATGAAAAACTCCCAATACCAGTATTATTGTGAATAAAAACAGAATTTGTTTTCTTTTATCTACTTTGGATGTTTAAGAGATATCATTTTTCATTTAATGATTACTGGGTTCTGTCATATTTCCTATCAGAGGAAAAACAAGCCATTCATTCTATTAGCTAGAGGAGGTATCCATCACCTCTACAAGAAACAGAATTGAGTTGGGTTCCAAAGGTAATCACTGAACCACTAAAACATGAAACAGGCCCCCATTTGATTCATATATTTTGATGCTCAGTGAACCTTATCAGGTTAGGAGGTGTTTACTGAGGTAATCGATGTAAAGTTACCCTGTGGACTTCTATGTGTTAACATATATATTTCATTACTTTGGTTTATGCCTCTTTCTAATCCCTGTCATTTCTAAGGACAGATCTCATGCCTGTGAGAGAGCATTCACACCTCTGACATGAGTGTTCTTAGAAATAAGGCTGGCAAACTGACCTTGCATTCCATACTATCACTGAACTAATTCTTTCTGAAGTTACAGAATATATTAACTGGTAGGAGATAACTGAAAGAAACAGGAAAAGGAATTGAGATCTCAGAACAGCTTGAAGAACAACTGGGTAGATATACCAGTCTGGAACTGGCTGGAAAAGAATAGCAGGGAAGCAGATTAGAGAAAAAAAAAAAGGGAAATTCTGCTGATAGCAGAGATTTCAAAATTTTTCCATTGGTCCTTCCTCCACAGAAATCATGGCAGAGTGGGAACAAAGCTGTACAACAGGCCTCCACTATTTCCACAGGTACTTCAGACCCTGAAAAATACAGGAGGCTGATAGCAACACTAGGCAGTATCTTGGGTAGTTCGCTTCCACCTCTCCCCCGCCAACCCCCCTCCAAAAAAAACCCAAAAAACCAAACTATTGCGTTATCCCTCACCCGTGATAAAATCACAGCTTGCAAAAACTACCCGTGACCTCTGCCGCTAGAGGGCTGCGCTTTCTGCCATATGCCCCGAGACCTCAAGATCCCTGCTCCAGACAGGTTACTGGCTTTCACAGACGGTGCTTTCAGAAGCATATTCTGAAGCATATCTGTAATAACGAACAATTTTGCTAATATTAAATTGTTGTTGCAAATGTTAATTATAACTGAAAATGTTAATTATATGCAGCCATTTGCTTAGTTGAGTAGAAATGCTACTAGGAAACTAGCTGAGAGGCTAGTTCTATAGCTTTAGCTAAATTCTTCAAAACCGATTCAACTATAAAGAGAATACTTCTAGGTACCAAAAAAGATTTTTTAAAAGCTTGTCTTAGTGGGACCAGGAGAGAACATATCAAGAAATTATTAAACAAAAGACATTCTGTGGAGACAAGGGGAGGCACTTGTGAGACAGCTGTTCGTGAAGAAACAGACTAACACAGGACAGACATCTGCTGAGCCTGGAGAAATTAGGTTTCAGGATTACCATTTTCCTCTAAGCTTATGGAAGACACATACACAAACAACATACGCTGCTTATCACATTAAAACCCCTTTTTATTCTACACATTAATATTCCTGTTGTTAGGATAAAACAATGCTTTTATTTAAAGAATGCAATCGAGTAGATGTTTTATAAGCTAATTGGAATTCCCAAAGGGAACACTTGCAGGTGCTGAATCCAATCAGATCTGCCACATAATTAAAATTGGTGCAGGGGGCACAGTAAAACAGATGTGGTCTTAAAACAAGAGAATTGTTTGATTCAATGTTACTACAAATGAATGGGGCACATTCAGATGGATAAAGGGAGCAGTGTTATAAATTACAGTTCCACTGCGGAAATTGACTAAAAATGGCTTCACTTGAACATCAACGCTTTTTATTTTTGTCTTCTAAATTTTCTGTAAGCCATTTGCTCAGTTTACAAATAAAAAGAGGCTGCTTAGAACTGATGACCCTTCAAACTGGACCTGAGATTTTTAAGCCACACTATTTTCTTTCTGGCTCAAATACTAATTAAAATTCTTCAGCTGGAACTTAGTAAAGGAAATGGAAGATCCAAAAGACTCCTCAGCTTGCTGTACCATAATTGTGTCAGCAACCGCCAAGGTAACAGAAGCCAAAAATTTTATTTCAGTCAGTAAATGAAGCAACCATGAGTCAGAGTATCTTAGATACAAAGGGTATAAAATGATTACGAACGTTCCATTCTTATACAATATTTTTTCTGACTGTACATGCTATCAACTTGTTACTGAATGTGCTGCATCTGTTTTATCCAACTGTGAGGCTAGATACTGCATTCCTGGGACACAATTCCCAGAGAAGCCATTGAAAGTTTTCAATTTACAATGCTGGATCGGGTCTTTAATTTGTGAATGCTTTTGGGCAGGAGTCTGTTCAGATGCTAAAATATCCATGCTTTAATACCCAACAGTATATTAGATATCTGGCTCACAATTTACAAGTACTTGCAAGACAACGTGCTGTACTATGTATTATGTATGAAATCTGTATTTTAAGCTCTAAAAATTGTTTTGGGCAGCATTAGTGGTAAGTGATTACTAACACTAAGGCTGGGTCTCCCTGGGAGCTCAGAATGGAAGTTGGATTTCATCCACAGACAGCCAGGTTTTCAGCCTGCATTGGACAAGAAACCGAGTCAGCGGCCATTCCGTACACACATGCAGCAATATGAATTTAGCACACAACATGGTTTAGCACAGTAAAGGCATGTTGCTAAATTCTGTACAGAACTGATGCTCTGCAATGACCACGACAGTTATGGTTATATTACTCTGCCAATTTTTTGAAAGGTAATGAGTGGATTAAACAGCACAGAGAGGAGTAAAAATGCCTTTCTAGCACACGGCAATACCTCCCACCTTCATATTCTCGGCACCTCGCAACCCTTTTCAGCTTCAACCTGAATACTTTGACATTTGCAAACGGAAATACCCCTGGCTGCAGTGAAACATCTTTACATTTCCATTAAATATTTATGTAAGAAATGCCGCGCTGTGTCACGCAGCTCGGGCTTAGCCCAGCTGTCACCGCACAGAAATAATCTCTTTATTATTTTTCCTATGAGCCCGCGGGATCAGCCCTCGCCCAGCTGCCGGCAGAAGAGCCAACCCCGCTCAGCACCGACGGAGGAGGCGCGGCCGGCCCCGCTCAGACACGGCCCCGCTACCCGGCGCCTCCTCTGCAGCCGCAGCCGCAACCGTAGCCGCAGCCGTAGCCGTCCTTCCTCGCAGCCGTGGGCCTGAGAGGCTCTGCGCGTAACCCAGGTGACGCGGCACCACTCGCACTGACCCTCCTGGGGCGGGAGCAGCCTCCCCACGCGCCCTCCCACCACCACCAACCCCCACCCCTCGGGCCGCTGCAGAGGTTAAACCGCCCCCGCCTTCCCACCCCCCCGCGCCCCCCAACGGCTCTGCTGTGCTCGACCCATGATTGGCCGCGCCGCTCAATCCCAACCTCGCTCTCTTTTGTTCCCATTGGCCAGATCTCCCGCCCGTCTTGAAGGGAGATCCCACCTTCTTCTGTAAGCTCCCGCAGGAGCCCCCCCCCAACATATCCCCCAGCTCCCCCCAGCCTGGAACCCCCTTCCCCGGCTCTAACCTCTCCTGCCTCGGGGGTTTCTGCGGTGTAGCCGAGGTCGGTGGGCCCCTGCTCGCGGCCGGACCCTGCTCAGCCGAGCCCGCTAGCTGCTGGAGCGTCTGGCGGTGGTGCTGGGCGGACACGGAGCCCCCCCGCTTCAGCCCCATGCCCAGCCCGTCAGTCGAGAAGAGCATGAGGGCCTGGGAGCAGCGGGCGGCCGCGCCGCAGCGTTAGGGCAGGCAGGGGCCGGAGGGGCTCGGAGGCGGTGTGAATCATCTCCCCTTCGCTCACTCGCCCACCATTTACACCGCTCCCTCCTCCTCCCGCCGCTCCCCCCTCCCGTCCGTTCTCCTCCGTCTCACTCGTTCTCGCTCCCCTCCTCTCCCACTCGCTCCCCTCCTTTCCTCTCCCACTCACTCCGTCCTCTCCTCCTCCCGTCTCACTCTTTTCTCTTCCCCCTCCTCCCCTCTCCTGCTTCTTTCCCCTCTCTCGCCCCCTCGTTCCCGTCTCCCCGCTCCTCATCTCCTCCTGACACTGCACTGCAGCTGCTTCTCCAGCCCAGTCCTGCCCGCTTCCCTCCCTCCTTCCCTCTCCTTCCCTCCCCCCCGGCTGCCAGATAAACAAGGCGCGCAGCATCCTCGGCAACCTCGAGCCTAGTTCTACGTTTTCGAAAAGGACAAGAGAACGGGACGAGCCCCCTCCCCTCCTCCTTCTCCTCCTCCTCCTCCCCCTTTCCCTTCCTCTTCCTTCCTCCTCCTCCTCCCCCTTCCCTCCCTGCCCCCCCAACACCGAAGGGAAGAGACAATTCTCCTCCGAGCAGCAGCAAACATGATGGCGGCAGCTCCCATCCAGCAGAACGGGACTCACACCGGGGTTCCCATAGACCTGGACCCGCCGGACTCCCGGAAAAGACCGCTGGAAGCCCCCCCCGAAGCGGGCAGCACCAAGAGGACCAACACGGGCGGTGGGTATCTCCTCTGCCGCCTCCCCCCGCCCGACCCACCCACCTCTCCCCTTCCTTCCCTACCTACCTGCCTCCCCCTCGCCCCCCCAAGCATTCCCATTTCTCTAACGTTATCATTCATCAAAATGGCGTCGCTTTTCAGCATCCACCGGGCTTTTGATTTAATGCCCACGCAGGGGCTACGCGGCCGCGACCCGGCGGCGGGGAGGCAGGCGTGTGGGGCTCCCCCCGCACCCTCTGCACAATTGGCTCCGATCAATGGCAGCCGGCTGGAAGGAGACAAACGCACTTTCTTCCCTTTGCATCCTTCGGGTCACAAGTTGCGTTTCCCTCTGCCTTGGCCTCGGTGCTATTGTCAGCCTGTGCACGGTGTTGTTTGGCTGGCGGGGGGCGAGGGCTGGCTGCTGCGGGGGGAGCCGGCTCTGCCGCGGGGACTCGGGAGCTATCAGCCCGCCCTGCCCGGGGGAGATGACTTATAACGGGACCGGCGTCTCCTCCACTCGTTTGCACCGGAGTCGTCATAACAATGCACCGAGGCAGAGGTGAATTTATTTGCCCGATATTAAGACAGCAGGCTGGCTATATATAGTGCATCGTGCAGCCGGCTAGATGAATATGGATGGGCACTATTGTCACACGCAAGCACTTAAGGCGCTTGTAGGTTTGAATGGGGAAAGCGAGGTGAACTCGGATCGCTCCTCTTCCTTAAGGAGGGGGGAGCAAAAAACCCAACAGTCACTTTGTAAAATAGATTCCATGATAAAAATCTTGATGCAAAAGCCAATGGGTCATCTTCTTAGTCACTGAGGAGAGCCTAAGTCTGGGGAATCAACCAACCTTTATTATCCTGCACTTCTTCAGACCTGGTTACAGAAGGCTGTCAGACTTCAGAGTCACTGACTGGGGATGAGAGCGCTGATAATTAATCAGTTGCTGGTTCAGATTGGATTATTTTTTTTTCCCATTCACTGCATATGTATTTTTTACGGTTCTGGTTGTATGCTTTAACGCTGGTAGTGATTAGAGGACTCGCATTGTCTATCTCATCACCTTTTAAGTGTATTTACAATATGTGACTTTGGCTTTTGATTAGCTGGGTAAAATTCTTCTTAATGTCCTTTAATTAATGAGCTTAAAAGAGATCATTGTTGCTTAAGAAGTGCTAAAGGAATACACCAGGATTACTTAGGCAAGTGATTCCATCCGTACCATGTTGAGTTGTTTTCTTGGCAGTGGCTGAGATGCTTGGAATAAAACCCCACATTTTGGGTGGGTTATTTGGTAGCAGAATAGTCGTTTTTCTCACTTAAGAAGAATGCATGCAATAGCTAATTGCTATTCTCATGTGTTTGCTAATGACAAACAAATAGCCCATCAGAATTTGCAATTCATTCCTCCTTAGTTTTGGCATTTCTTTTGCAGTATTTTCAAGCAAGGTTGTAGTTGTGACAAGGCACGTTTTTGTGCAGAGCTTCTTCTTCTTTTTTTTTTTTTTTAAGGGGTCTAGTCATTTCTGTATGCTGTGGTTACCAACAGAAAAGGTGAAAAAATTCCACCTTTGAAATAAGATTAAAATTTTGTTCTTATTCTTTTACAAAATCAAGGAATGTATATGGATTCTTTATTTTGCTTAAAATAAATGTGCATATTTTGAAATGCCAGAGACATAGTCCAAACATGTCTTGTGAATGACGCAACTGGTTAGATGTAAATGCATGCATTACTGGATGAGGCTAAAGATGTAACATCATTTGTGGGTCTGGGGGGGAGAGATCAAAGTTTGTAAGTCATATTAACCATGCATATCTCAATTTTTCAGAGGATGGCCAATATTTTCTAAAGGTCCTCATACCTAGTTATGCTGCTGGATCTATAATTGGGAAGGGAGGACAGACAATTGTTCAGTTGCAGAAAGAGACCGGGGCCACCATCAAGCTGTCTAAATCCAAAGATTTTTACCCAGGTAGGTGCAAAAATTAGCTGATTATTTATGTTTAAATCCAATGGGTTGTATAAACGTGTCGGTATGTTTCATGTGTTGGCACATAAGCATCTAGTGCAGCACAAAATGTTTATCTGAAAAGCATGCTACAAAGTGCAACAGTGAATATAATGTTCCATCTTGATATATGGAATGAAGTGGGTAGATTATCATCTAGTAATCTAACTGCTTGATATATGTCTAAAAATTTTCTATCTGAAAAAAAAAATATTTTCTGTTTGCTTTGTTTAGTTAAAAAAAAATCTAGCTTTAAGGAACCAACTTGACAGCTGGCGTAAAAGTAATTGTTCGTTTGAAGGTTTTAGACATTGCAATGACAATTAAGCTAGAATGAGTAAAATTGAGAGGCCTCCTTTTAAAGAATGGGCCATTTACTTTAAATCCATTATGTACCTTCTTTATGCCTCATTGCTTTGTTCACTGGCTCTGGAGTGAAGTAAAGAGGACAGGCGCTGCTCTTTACATATTCTTTATGTTATGTTTACCATGGTGGTGGAAGAAAACTATTATAAAAGGGAAACACTTTGAACAATTAAAGAGCAAGTATTTTTCATAAATTGTATCTGTACACAAGGGACAAGTTTTTAATATTAGTGTACGACAAGTAATAAATAACTGATTTAATACTTCTTTAAAAGTTCTGAAGAGGAGGTCTTGCATAACAATATAAAACATTTTAGTTTCTGTGACGGGATAATATATTTTGTTTCGTTAAGATTAACAAATTATCATTCTGTATTTGAATGTGATCTGGAGGAGTTGTTATAAATTGATGCAGATAATAACATAAGTGATATTGGTTTTGGTGTTTTGATGCTGTTTTGATTATAATCTGGTGATTTAGAACTGACTAGGTGTTACTGACTTTTCTGTGGAAAAGTAAGAGCTACTTTTCATTTGGTCTAGTTTAACAAGATGAATTCTCTAAAACAATGAAGGCAATTGGTATGGGTGTAAATAGGACACTAACATTAGCATTTATCTTCTCTGTCTTCTATCTTCAATATGAAGCAGAAGTGGATAATTTCTTATTAGTGGAGATATTGTGGTATTTTTACGATGATGATTTTTGTTATGAACATTTTAATGCACCTGTTGTATATCTCCTTGATGAATGAGATTTGTAGTTCCTACAAGTCCAAGGTTAAGGTATTTCATGTAGTTTTTTTCTGTTGAAACATACAGTTTATAAGCTGATGCTTGATGTTGTTGTATTTTTTTTTTTAATTTTTAATTCCCCTTTCAGAAAGTTAAAAAATATGATTATTTTGAAAGGTATGGTAGAGTGGGGGAAAAATCAATGTAGAATTGTGAAAATTCTAGGAAGATAAAAAAAACATTCAAAAGAGCTTGATTGCAGAATTAATAACATAATCTGCGTAAAGAGCCGCAATAGTAAATTAAATTCGTTGTCAATAGATGAAAATGAAATAGATTTTCTGCATTATACATGAGGTAGTATGAGATATGTAAGGATGTTACAGAAAATTGGTGTTTATGAAGTATATTTAAAATACCAAATTACAAGCCTTTTCATTTTACTACAGTTTATTTACACTCAGTTGGAAAGGACGCTCCAAAGATTAGATCTTTTTGTTTAGTATTTCAGCGGAATTTTTCTGTTTTCTGATTAAATCAGAATTACATATTATCTTGTGTTGCAAATTGTAAAGATGTATCAGGAGTAGCAGAGAAACCTTTTGAAAAATAAAAAGTAGCAAGCTAGACACCAGTAAAAATGTTTGCAACAAACACATTCTCTTTTAAAATCAGTAGTAATATAGACTACTAGGAAAGAGAGGCTCAAACTGTTTAACTGTAACAGGTGCAAGTGAAGTTTGACTTCATACTTTCTGCTTTGGATTTGCAGCCACACTGTATAGAAAGTGAGTGTTTTAAGGAAGTTGGCGACTGATAGCTGCTAAGGTATGGAATGGATCTGAGAAATGGACTCCAATGGGGCTAACTCTTGTTGGTCTTTCTGTTTGCACTTGACCACAAGCCTGTGGAATTTTCAGAGGTCCTGGCATTCTGTAAGCTGATAACTTTTGGGTTTCTTCCAGACTCACAGGCTCATGTAGCATTAGGGAAAGGGAACCTCATAAAATAGTTAATATAAAGATATAACTTTTTTTGTACAATGTTTCTGAAGTGATTATTCTGGTTACTTAGCCTGTACTGCTATTCGTGTGACTCAAAATGCATTTAATGTGCATTTCAATATGAAATATTTACTCACTGAAGTTTCTGTGAGACTTTACATTTTTCCAAAAAGTGTTAGCACAGTCTAAGTTCCTGTTTGGGAAGGAGGAAGTTGGTTGTAATACGGAAGTCATGAGTAGTTTCTATGATCTAATAGTGTTCTTTCTTTTTAATGTGATATAGGACTTCAGTATTCAGACTGATTTCTGTTGGAATTATTTTTGTGCATCAAAAAAGTGACATAATTACTGAAGAATTTTATATGGCAGCTCTAATCACAAGACATTGAAGGAAAAAAAAAACAATCAGCTTTTAACTGAACATCAGTAGGAAGCAGTACATAAATCCATTTTGACCAGAGTCTTATTTTTTGAGTACAAAATTTATTCTTTTCAGGTTACCAGCTGACTTTCTAATTGTCTGAACTTTTGTCGTTTAAGTTTGTGTTTATCCCTGATTCTTTCAGTCTTGTCCCACTGGATTAGTAGAAACAAAATTAGACTGGCAAAAAATAGGCCCTACTTTTTAAAATAATGCTGATAACTTTTGGAGAAAAGTATAGTGTATATATTGACTACTAAGTTTTGGTCCAAAATTTAAATACTGACATAGCTATTCTGGACGAATATTGATAAAGCGAACTTGATAAAGAAAGTGGCCCTTTTGCTGACCTGTTTTGATTTATGATTGTATTTTGAACAATATAAAGCAGCATCAGTATTTTTGTTGCACTAAGTTCTTTTTTTTTTTTTCTGCTTCTCCATTCTAAATTATAGCAAGTGCTGGACTGAGAACTCCTGTGGACATATGTATTTTTTCCATTGCGAATGCTGACGCGTGCTTGCTTTCTCTCTTCCTTTCTCTCAGCACTCGCCCCCGCCCCCTTCAAGTCTCTCACTCACACACACGCACAAAATTATGTTACATTGCATCACGTTGTTTATCTTGCAACAGGATCTTGCCTGATCTGAACTTGATGCTTGAGTGAATTTGAGCTCGGTCACTGTTTTTTAATTTATTGGAATATGAAGTCATATGTGTACTTAAATCAGATCATATTAAGAGCAGAGCTTAATAAAAACATAATTAAATGGAGATAAGGCTCTACTGCTTTTAACAATAGAGTAGCTGTTGTTTTTATAACGGATTTCTGATCAGTCATGTTCTAAATACTTGGAGAATATGAAAGGAGGAGTTTCCTTCCTCTTCCTCGTGTAGAATATATGAAGAATGTTTCTGTGATGTTTTCACAAAGTGAATTGTTAGAGATGTTTTGTGTTTGAATGTCTTTTTTTAAACATCCATGAATTATGTGAGATCATCTAGCTGTACTTAGTTCATGTTCCCTTTTGAAAACTATCTCACAGTGACTCCTAAAGACTTTTCAAATGCGTTGAATGTACAAGTAACTATAATAATTTATTGTAAGTTCACATTTGAGTTTCATTAAACAGTTAGGGAGGGGGAAGGTGTAATATATCAAGCTTGGTTCACCATTGTTTCCTTTATATCATTAAGGAATTGCCATGTTAATTTCTAATTATAAAAGATAGCTAAAGTAGCAAAAGGAGTAAGTGTTTTAAAAAAATCAACTCATGGAATAATATTACTGAAATACTATTTTTCAGCTATGGATGAGTATTAAAAATAAAAGGGAAATAAAGCAGTTAAAAGTTAGATTGCAGTTAGTTTAGCTGTGTGTTGTCATGGTTCTTGAAGGGGGCTGTCATAGATGAATAAATACGTTCCATTTTTATTCTTGATATTTCTCATTTTTTTTAAAAGGTGTTGACATTCTCTAAATAGAGTCTTCATACATTTTCAGATTCTGTTGTAAATATTCACTTGTAAGAGCAACTACTGGCATAATGGAAATGAGGAGGTGATTAAAAGGTAGGGGTTTCAGAAGTGGATTCCTCAGAGCTGTGTAGTTTTGTTTTTTTTAAAAAAAAGGCTGTCATTACTGATCTGATCTTTCTACTAAGGGGAAAAAAAAAAAGCACAACCAAAAAAAAAACCACAAAACAACAACAACAAAAAACTCTAGTGTTGATTGCCAGCTGTTCAGAGAGATAATTCTCAGTTGGACAGTTGTCAGTTGCCTGGTTACTGGAAGAGAATTAAAAAAAAAAAAAAAGGTTGTTCGACTGCAGATCTTTAGTACATTTTACATTTAAAAAGAAGCTGAAAGTGCATATAATCTTGACGTTATTCCATATCTAATTTGCCCAGTGTAAATTTCGCATTTTCTCATGTGGCAGATTTAGAAAAATTCTGAGTAGAAGGTTTGTGCTGATTTCTGTATACAGGGGCTTGTTTATGTTAATAAGTGAATAAACTTTTACATGGTAAATGGCTTTGTGGTTTGTGAGAAAGTACTGTGCCTTTCTCTTACGTAAGAAATGTATAAAACAACTTCATAGATTCAAAATAATCTATTTTTTCTTGAAGTTATTGGTACACTTGTTTTTGCATAATAAAGAACAAAATAAGGATGGCTGGCGTCAACACAAGGAAATGCTGCATTTATTGTTTGCTTCGACTTTTCTCTTGTGATTATTTTTCTTTTTTCAATTCTGTTGAAAACTATATGATTTGCAATAGATACAGAAGCTTTTTGTGTCTTTTTGTTCTTTTTTTTTTTTCTTGGTGGTTTTATCCTGTAGCAGTCAGTATCTTTCTCAAATACTGTGATATTGTATTAATTGACTATCCTCTGTTGACTGTAATGTATTTAATCGATGACTAGTAGCATTTTGGCCAGGAAATGAGACCTTAAATTTAGAGAGTTTGTTAGACTTGCTATTAGAAATAGAGGATAGAAGATTTGGGAGAAGGGCTTGTGCCTGATTGCTGTCTCATTTCCATCTTTGGATACTGTTCTAGCATAAAGTTAAGCAACATCTGGAGTGATTTGACTGACAGTCATCTCACTGGGACTTATCATTGCATCCTGCAGCTGGTACAGTCAGCTTTGCAGTCTTATAAAGAGGTTAGGTTTTTTTTATTGTATTTCAGCCAACCTGTGGGAGTTAATGACCTGGTGAGGAGTGTGGTAGTTGTCAGTGGCAGTACTGGAATGCTCCAGGTAATTGGGCTGGGCTGGTGAGGCTCTGGCAGTGTGCTTCTCACGTTGCACTGCAGCTGCTCTTGGGCTTAATTAATCTGACCCTTGGAGGCTGCAGTGTCATGGTGTAAAGCACAATATGTACTACGAATGGAAACACTGCTTTTTGGAATATTATTGATGGCATGTTTCTAGGTAGGACTTGAAGTTTTCTAATTCTCTGACACTAGCAAAAATTCTTAATGTGCTTTGAATTGGAACTGTAATGTGCTTTTCCTGTCTCAAATATCTGCAGAATAATGAAGCTGATAAATGTGATATTGAAATGTCACCATTTTAATGGACATAGCAAAAATATTTGTGTTTATTCTGACAAAAGATATGTCTATTAATGAAAATAGCTATGTTGTTTAAGCAAATGGAATGGGAGGAGAATAAATACAGGTGTTTTTCCACCAAACATTTTATTTTACTTCTTTCATTTTGAACAAGCCTTTTGTATCTGTGTCTGGAATGTATTTCTTGTGTATTGTAGAACACTTTGTATTGGGATACGCTAGGTGCTTCTGTTGGCCAGTCTTGTGATTCTCTTGAGGATTTATAGTAACATGGAAATGTATAATAGGAATTTGGTATTAGACAGAATAAATTAATGCATTGTACATGTGTGAGTCTGGTAGTTTACTGTAGAGATGCTACTATTTTGACAGTGTGGTATGACTTTAGGAAACTGTCAGGTTCCTTATATTCATCCTGGTATTGAGGGCCATTCTGTCTTTCCAACCCCAGAGGAAATATCAAACCAGAGCTTTAACTGTCAATCTTTAAATGTTATACTGCAGACTTGTAAGACTATTTCAACCTCTTTTTCTTTTGGAGGTATCTTCATTCCAATTTGGGATTACTCATAGCATTGTAGGGGTTGCTTGTAGTTGAATGAGAAGTGATCATCGGGATACTTTTTTGTTTTGAACTTCTGTTATATTTAATAGAAACATTAAATATTTTAAATACGTAATAAAGAGTCAACTATCTAAATTCATGCAATCCCCACATATTAACTTGTTTTCACTTTATCATATTAAATAGTTGATTATGGTTGCATCTGATTGGTATTGACTTAATATTAAACATTCTGTTCTTGTTGATTATAGCCAAGCATTAAAATTCATTTGAAGGCACTTAACTGGTGTGATTGAAACTTCAGATTAAGGCAGTATTCAGAAACATGTCTGCTGAGGTCATCTTGAAGCTGAACAATGCTAGGATGCCTTTCTAACTTTTGAATATGAACTTTGAATATGAACTCAAGCCTTCACTTGAGCTAGGTATGAGCAGCATTTTTGTGTTGCTTATCTTGAAATGTGAATTGCTATAAGTTTGGGTAAGGTTTATGTATTCTCTGTAATTGATAGGAAAAATTAAGTCTCCTTCCTGAAAGGCCGTGGAGAACATGAGTTGTTGTATAAAGTAGATGATGTAAATGAGATGAGTAGTGAATTAGGGACCAGGTTTTGAAGTTATACTGTGGTAATTTGAGTGACCTTGGGGTCAGGTAGTGTAGTTACTTCCAAATGAGGAAGAGATGAAGTTGTCTGTCTACATAGGTGAAAGTGATTATGTAAAATTAGCACGTTAGATATACAGAAGCACCCCAGACAATTTTTCATATTTGCCTCGACTTGCAGGTTTTGATTGTGAAAAGACTAAACACCTGTTTTTCATCATTGATCTTTCACTGCATCCTGCAGGTCCTGTCATCTCAGCATTGACAGGATCAGATGAAAAATACAATCGATGTGTTGACATTTTTTTTGAGATTCATACAGGTAAGATTACTTATACAGAACTACAGTGAAATTCATGGCTGCTGCTAATGTTTCACCAGTTGGAGCCTTTGCTTTCTCCAATAATTAAATTAGATACTGAGGTTCTGTGCATGTTCCTGTGTTTCTATTTTAAAAGCACTTTTTGTGCCTTCTCAGTGCCATTTAACTCTTGTAGTTTCCACGTGAAGAGCTTCACACATCTGTACTATTTTCCCCACTTCATAGAGTGACACCTGTTTGCTTGAATCAAGAACACCCCCAAAACACACCTCCAAAGCTCTTGGGAGATTTGTATGTACATACTTTTTTGTTTTATTTCGAAGTAGTGACTTTAGTTCTTTCTAAAGATTCTTCATTGGGGAAAAAATTTCACTGTAGAGAATCAGGCAGTCAGAGACAGCAGCAATTTATCATTTTTCTAATGTATTCTAAGCTTTCATTTTTCAAACTGTGTGTGAAAAATCACACATACTTAACTGGATATGCAACTATGAAGTATCTTTAAAACAAATTATTGAAAATATTTATGTAAAATAATGCAGTACCCAAGGAGGAAGTGTCACACAGCCATTTATTTGGCTTATTGAGCATCAAGTAAGCACATGGAGTTAAAATACATCCCACTGTTCCCAAAGAGTTGGACAGTGAAGTAACATGATGTTAAAGGA
Organism: Gallus gallus; assembly: GCF_016699485.2. NCBI lineage: Eukaryota > Metazoa > Chordata > Aves > Galliformes > Phasianidae > Gallus > Gallus gallus. The sequence goes on along the minus strand of NC_052536.1, from coordinate 32,465,939 downwards.
GGAGGAAAGACCATCTAGGCCATATGCCATAGAATGTTGAAGCTTGATCTAACAGATTTATGTTTTGTCCCCATCTGTAATCTGGTGCTTCCTGCCTGCATGTAGGTAGGAGAGTGTATAGTAGAAGCAGCAGTTTAGGTGCTCCAGTGGATACTGTCTTGCCAGCAGTATTGAGCTGAATTTACAGAATGTTTATTTGTAATCTGGTAGTTTACCAATAGTTTTTCTGAGGATGACAAAAAAGGAAATGGGTGTCGTCTTAGCAGTTTACTGACCTGGTTTGGAAGAGAATTTCTGTGGAACAAAAGAGGCTCACCTGGCATCCTGTAGATCTTCAACTAAATGTAGGTCTGCAACTGAATGCTGCTACTGGATTCCTTAGGATTTTATGCGAATGATTTATTTCAACGAGAAGAGTTAGGTAATAGAACATATATGTTTTCTGTCCTGCACGTGCATACACATTTCATTGTATGTCTTCTACTTATTGTATTAGATGGACACTTGGCAACTCTGTCAATCTAAACTAAAAATTGAATTCCCAGAACTCCATATAATTACATTGCTTCCTAACTTCTGAGTCTTTTACCATGTGGTGTAGCGTATGGTAAAATCTGCTACTTTTTTGTTGAGATTACTCTTTCTTATGCATATAACTTCTAGCATAGTGAAATGCTCAATAAAAAAGGAAATGTTAACTTCACAAAGATTATTTTTCAGGAATACAAGATTTTTTTTTTTTTTGGCTGGTAATAACACCAAGTGCTCGTCTAGTATTTGCACTGCTATTGACAATAATAAAATAAATACCCTGTAACTCAGTAAGCTGTATTCTAGTTCTGTATTGATCTATATACATGGCTAGCTGTTCTATTATGTGGCACCACAATGCATTGATTTAAAAAGTATTTTATCATTAATTGATCCTAAATAATCAAAAAAAGTAGAGTTTTATATGATAAATGTGCAACTTAAGATTTGAAAGGAAAGCTTCAAGAAGAAATAGTTACCTTGCATGGCCCCCAGCTCTTTGTTTTACATGGGTACATCACATATTCCTTTTCTGATTAACTAGTATTTGGAAAAAGGAAACAAGCGGATCCTCAGGTAGTCAGATTTTAAATCAAGTTGTTAAAATCAGTATTTTTAAGAGTGTGTAGAAATCTACATGTAATTACTAGTCTTAAAGCTTTATTATTGGCATGCTCTTGATGAGAAAGTCAATGAAATGGGAAGCTGCACTTGTCCTTGCTTATGTTTCCCATACTATTTACATGTAAGAAACTCAGTTAATGCAAGTGTTTTATAAACTTTTAGTATCAAAGACACATAGGGTGAATGGTGGTCACAAGATTGTTGTCTGAATTAAACAGTATATTTTAAACCTAGGTAATTGGGATTCTTAGCTTGGGTGAAGTGGTACTTTTTAATCAGTAACTAATAATTGTCTTGTTTCTATATAGTTTTTTACAATGGCTCATTTTGATGGTACTTACAAATGTGTTGGTTTTGATGTTTGGAAGTAGTGCTGGTCTTTTCCTTCATGCTCTTCGGATAAAACACCATTTGATTTTGGGGGTGCAGACATGGAAAGGGCACAAAATGCAGTCATCTGGAATTATAATATCAGTATCTTTTTTATTTTTTTCTTTCACCAACACATGCACATGCTCAACATTGGAAAACTAAATCCACAGTTGTTTTTGTTTTTGTTTTTTTTGAGGGATCAGCTTGCTAATGTGGTGCACAAATGGCTACTGTGCTTTCAGTGTTGGCCAGACCATGAACTTGTTGAATTTCATCTTGTGCAAAATTCTTTGTAGATTTTATTTTGTAAAGAAGTCTCTGCATGTAAATTTTGACAGCTTCATATTAGCTGTCTGAAGATCAGTGATTTTTATCTTTATTTAAGTAGCTGGTGCTTTTACTAGAATGACCAGCTCTGATTTGGGTGCCTTCTTTCTCCAATACAAATGTTCAGAAATAATAACAATAATTTACTAAGGGTTATGGTATTAGACCCATGATTAAAATGTAGAGACCTTTTCCTAAAAATCTGTATTTTAGTGAAAGGGGCACCTGTGATAGAGCAGGGGTTTCTTCTGAGAAATGTTGCAAAGGAGATAAGGATAGGTGATCATAATGCTCTCTATAGTTGTAAGCTTGACAGTGTCTTAATTTGGATTTTTTTCTCCATCAAAGATTCTGTGAAGACAAAACGTAAAAAACATCAGCATGGAGATGGAGGGGAATCTCTTAGTGCTTACTAGTACTAGTTATGTATGATCAGGTTTTTGTTAAGTATGCTTACTTGGGAGGGAGAGATAAGCTGAAGATGACAATTTGATATGAAGTCCACACTGGTATGCTCAAAAGTATTTCAGGTACTAATATAGATTTCGTATTTGTAGTATGACCTATATCAGTAGGTCTAGAAGGGTATTAATGTTCTATTGCCAATTCAGAGGGAAAAGTGCTGTTGTTATTTACTGAATTATATGGCAGTTTATTTGCAAACCAAAAGAGAATAATAGTGTATTTCATGTGAAGTGAGCTCATGTATATGAAATAGTGTGAATCCAGGTCAGTAGGTATTCCTGAATCCTCATAGGTAAGTCTGTATATAAAGACGATGATAATTTAGGACATTTGACTAGACTTTTCATTTTTGAAGTTTCACTTGCTTCAAGTAGGTTCTATGTTGTTAATCCCTTTAGAGTTTAGCAGTTTTCCCCACACCATTCAAATGCTGTGCTTGAAGGGGTTTATTGCTTTCTAAATTTCTTTTTCTCTTGCTTATAAGCAAAAGGTGATTTTTATATTAGATCTTGTAGTAGATGTTTCTTATGGATAGATATAATGTACCGGTGTTATCAACTTCAAGGTGTGGGATGCCCTTTCCATGGGGGAAATTGGTAGGACGGCCCATTTCATAAAAACTGAAGATCCTTAGAAAGATGTATATTTCATCAAAAAATGTTGTGTGTATGCTGCTGTATTTACAAGACTATCGGTGATGCAGTCTCATCAAGTATTTAATTTTAATTTTCAATTTTTAATCTACAAGTTACTTTACAAGTTATAAAGCTTAAAATTCTGGATCTTGGTATTGTAATGTAGCACGTCCTAAGCACTGGAAAGCTTCTAGTTTGTTTCTTAAACAGTTTAACATGGCTTTTCTTTTTTTAACCTCTACTTTTATACTTGATGTTCTGTGTGGAAGTTCTGCCAGTAAAATGTATCTACCACTCTCAATCCAATGAATTCAGATTGTGTGGTAAGTAGATATTTTTAGTTAAGGTGAGGACATTTTGGAAGGAATCAAAATCTGAAGATTTTTTTTCAACTGTTTCTTAAGATCTCAAGTTTTGTATTTCTTAAAGTTGTCCAACCTCTTTATGCCAATAAATGAGATACAATCCTCACATCTTTCTACTGCTGATGTTATATTATTTTCAGCAAAAAGAATATAACTTTTTTGTCTCTCAAGTGTAAGTGAGGAAACTGAGAATTTCTTGCAATTTTCACTGGTTTCTGGGAAAGTGAACGGAGACACGAGGGCAGTGTCTCTATATTCAGGTAAGTGCTGCATTTACACAAGGCAGAATGTGTATCCAGTCTATATTGCCCCATTTTGGTGTGTTTTTACATAGGGATAGATGATAGTGTATGTCAAAAATAACAATAATAAAATAAAATGGTTCTTTACAAAAAAAAAATCAAGGCAATTTAGATTGTTTTGTGAAATACTTCTTTATTTCTAAGTTTTTCCCTCTTTTAACAAAGGATTTTTTTTTCTTTTTTTGATGCTAGTATATGGAAGTTTGTTACTGCTCCCTTTTTCTCTGAAGTGAAATGATCTCACCATTTTGTAGTCTTGTAAATGATTTTAATTAATCTTTTCTCAGCTGGATAGAGCTATTTGAATCTCTGTTTAGAGATGTCTCTCCTCCTACATTCAGTTTCTATGAAGTCAAGTAAATGATGAATATGAACATAAATTGTGTATTGCTAAGGATATACTTCAGTATATTTTCAAAAACAATTATCAAATACAAGTATATAATATTTTATCAGTATGAACTTGCCAGTATACATGTTAGACTTTACTGGGATAAGAGTTGTATGCCTTATCCTGCAAGGAGGCAGTTAACTAAAGCAAAATTTGCAGTGTTTTAAAAATTCCTTTTATTTTTTAGTGAATAAATGCAACCTTTTAATGCCAGAAGCAGAACAAATAATACAAATATACTGTAATTAAAAATGTTCCTGTCATTGTCTTATTCTTTGGCTTTGCTTAATGCAGGTAGTTAGATACTTTCATCTTAAAAGACTAATTGTGGTTTTATATAATACTTACTTCTCAATATACCTGTAAATCTATTCAGTGATTTAAGTGACTTTGTAGGAAAACACTGTTTTTATGTTGGTGTGCTACCCTTGCAGATAGATTTATTTTAGAAGAGAAGCCTTAGATCAAATCCAGATTGACTTACAGATTCTCTTCAAATTAAATATCTTCTAGGATCTGTTTCCAATTGCAAATAACTTCTTGTACTAGATATATTACACTTCTTTTGTTCTAGCATGCTTATCTTATTGTTAGTTTTGAAAGATGGAAATGAAAATTCATGAACTAGTTGACAAAGTTAATGAAAATTAGCAAAAGAGTTTGTGGGAAGCGCTCTATTAAATAAAGTTCTGATCTGAAGTGTTAAATGGAACTGGTAAGCTGAAAATAAATTCTCAGCAAATATTGGAATTTTGACTTGTAATAATTAACCTGAAGGTCAGTTATCCTATTTTCCTTTGATTAATTAAAATGCTTTGACTTTTTTTTTTTAAGAGGATTGTTTGGACTAGTCAGTAATGAAAAAAGTTGAAATGCTTTAAGACTTGAAAAATAAAAATTGAAAATGCGATTTTGAGCAACTTATGAAAAAGCAACTTATTAGCTTTTTACTAATTAAAAAAAGCTAAAAGCAGTACTAAAACATTAGGGCACCTTGTTGTGATGCTTTTTAACCCATAGTATGCTGCACATTAAAAGTACAATATTAACTAAGTGGTACTGTAAAATGTAGTGTTTTCTATTTTCAGATAACAGTGCATTTTGACACATTGTTTAAAAACCAGAACAGCTCTGCATATGAAAACACAAACTGTGATAATTAGATAGATATGCCATATGTGGTAGTTTAAATCGGCATATATCTCAAATGGCATGTTTAATGTTGTGTATTACTGGAATTATTAATTTTACAACTGAAAGCTGTTAATTCTGTTACACTGATTGCTTTTCATGAACCTGTAGATAATGATGGCAGACCTTTTTCTTTACAAAAAAATTTTGATAGCTCTAAAGATAGCTGTACGTTTCTGCGTTTTTAGTGGAATCTTTGAGTAGTATATGTTCTCCAAAATATTTTATAATTTTCTATTTAATTTGGAATTACAACACTTCTTAAAATAATGGTATAGGTAATGTTGAGGGACAGTCAGAAATCTTACTGTAAAAAGTCTATAATAGAGAAAGAAGGCAGAACTTCCTTCACGCTTTTTTTTCCTAAGACTTAAATCATAATCTCCAAGCCTTTAAGAATTGTGAGCAGTTGTGAAAAGGGCATGTTTTTAACACTAGTTAGATGAAAATTACCCATCACATGTGACAAAACTCAAGGGAGAAAAGTAAGACTTTCTAACGTAAATTTACTGAAGGAAGTTACTACTATAGGATTTACAAAGTCTAGCTGGTGTGGAGTTACTTTTCTTCATATCAGCTTTTATAGTGCTGTGTTTTAGATTTGTCAACAAAGCAGTGTTGATAATGACTTCTACCTGTTGCTGAATGGGGTATGGCACCAAGGTCTTGTCTGATGTCCCACTCACCAGCCACTGGGATTGTTAACACAAGTGTTGTGTAAAGCCTTTGACTTCCTGACTGTGGGCAGAAAGTGGGAAGCGAAACTTGATTCAGTTTTGTCTTGGTGCACTGGCAGACTCTGTTAAGGGTTATGGAAATTATTAGAAATTACATTTGTGTGTGTTGGTTAGTCCCTCATCCCTGTTCCTATACATAAGTTATTCCTGGGGGGCTTCTGTGTTTTGTGTTCAAAAGGAATATAGTGTAGGAAGGAACTGAAAGAGCTTCTGGGAAGATACTCCCGTTAAGTAATTAGAATGTTGGTGTGGAAAGAACCTCTTTAACTAAGAGGACTCAGTCCTCTGCTGCTCTTCCAGGCAAAACCATGAAATCCCATAATAGTAGTCCTCTTTGTGTTAGCCGTGTACATCAGTTGAGGTGATTCTGTCAAGCTCGTCAATGAGACAAATGTGAGGGAAAAGCTCTGAAGTATATTTGCTTACTGAAGAGATGTATGAAATGGAATAGGGTAAAGACCTGAGATCTTGGTGTTAATTTATGAGACTATGCAAACAAGTTGGTGGGCAGGCATACCTTTTATAGGATAGTAACCGGGAGATTTGTTTTCTTATTACGGTAAAGGGCATTTATTTAGTGTAAGGAAACACTGTTCTTTTTGACAGAACTTATAGTTGGACGTCATACAGAATCCTGCTTTGAGGTCATTAAGTCCCGTTCTATTTTATTGCAGGTGGCTATAGTTCTTAGCTCCAGAATATGGAAGCACTAAAGAATAAGATTAAGGAAGAAAAAATAGGAAATCCTGGCATAGTGTGATTTCATTGGCACAAAGATTTGTTGGTCATTTAGTAACCTTTTTTTCCTGAAAGCATGTATGGTGCTTATCTACCTCAATAAAAAGAAAAGAAAAAAAAAAAAAGACAAGTAGTTCTAATTTAAGAATCAAATGACTTCAAGCAAAATGTCACGTGAATAAGTGATCTAGTTCATAAATTAATAACATGAGTTAAAAATTAGTTTAGTTGCCAATGAACTGTGTTGGAATTAAAGATGGCTTTTGAGACAGATCACTGTTAACTTTGCACCAACCATTCTTTTTGCTAATTCGTATGATGTTGTGGTTATTTTCATTCATGTTTCTTATGCTGTTCAGTCCTTCTGGGATTGGATTCCTTCGTATGCTGTGTTATGGTAAGAAATAATTGCTGATCAAAAGTACAGCCAATTCTTCCTGCCCTTTCCCAAGCTCAAACTGGAGGAGAAAAAGAAGAAAAAGAAAATCACGTTTCTAATAAACTTAAGGTTTTAAATTTCTTGTCATTCATTGTATGTGTTGTACATGGAAAAGCTGTGTAAACAAGTGAGTTGTGTATAATCTTGTAAAGACAAGAGGCGGTTCCATGCGAAGTCAGTGGAAATGTCTCAGAGAGATGTTTCTTAGACTGACTGTTTCAGGAGCCTTGCCTTGCTTACCCCTTTTGCTGTCATTGACTGTAACTATTCCAGAGCCATTCAGTGGCTGCTCTTAGACGGTATAGTGTTGCTGCTGTTCTGACAACATGGATGTAGGGTTGTTTTCTGGATTTCTTGCCTTGCTTTTTAGTACACTGTAAAAGCAGGAAGGAAACCAAAGCAGCAGTTTTTTGTCTAAAAATTCTGCTTCATTTAAATAAGTTTTCAGTGGCTGAAGTAACTTTTTCTGTAGCTTTCAGCCTTATCAACTATTCGCTAGTAACAGGATCAGAACTTAATTTCCATAATGGGATGACTGTTGCATTTCTGTTCAAAATGAGCACTTAGTTCACTTTTAAGTATATATATTGAATGCATCTTACTTTTTTGTTGCCATCATTTTTACTCTCCATAGTTTTATTTTCATCATGGTCCACTTAGAAATTAGTTAGCTTGAAAAGTTAGCTTGAATTTTAGAAAGGTGATGATTTCTAGAATGGAAGAGAAGGAATATGCTTGGTTGAGGTATTTGAAATTTCTGTGCCCTGCTTATTGGTATCTGGATTCATTGGCTAAATATTTGGAAAGAATTACCAACTTATAAAGTAGGGTCTCAAGAAATCCATTGTAACTTCAGGAATTTTCATAAGAATAGGTTATAGAGAAGTTTCTAGATTACTCTGGACCTGTGATGAATATTTTATCTAGTGTGAGGACTGTGGGTGTATTTAATTTTTTGACTGTGTCAGTATCTTAGATATGAAGAAGAATGTATTTCTTTGGAAAGAAAAGACTTCTTGATTTTTAAAATTAACTTTGAACAATAATACTTTTTCACAGGTTTAAGAATAACTACCTGCAGTTTTTTTGGCAGCATAAATTTCTGTGTAGGTAAGGGGGAAAAAAAAAAAAAAAAAAAACAACAAACCTTGTAAATACTAACAATTACCGTCTTGCCAACAGAGGAATTTTAAAATATGGATAATGCCAGTTTTTAACGTATGCTCTGTAATTCCACTACTACTTAGGTGCCATTAAATTTATATATATAAGTCTGTATAAGCTTGAGAGTTCTCAGTCTGTACAGATTGGTGTAACGAGTGGTGTGACGACCATTTATACACTTGAGGTTTAGGTTCTCTCACAACTTCTGCAAAGTGAGGTGCAGTATACTTCAGATTTCTTACCAGGAGGGCTGATTCCTTCCTGTCTTTCCTTGAGATTGTCTTGGCTAAGCACACAGAAATCCTAGTTGTTCCAGGAATCCCAGTGTTCTTTTGTACAAATGCGACAGAAAAATCTGTTCAATATCTTAAGCAGTTTACCATCCTGGTTACTGTTTAAGAGATGAGAACAGCTTTGGAATTGAATTTGTGTACTGCATAATTATAAGTGTGATGTGAACACGTGTTCATATGACATGGATAAAAATGATGAACATTGAATCATATTGCTGTAGGTCTATTTTTCTTCACTTAAATGTGAAGAATGAGAAAAGCTCATGGAGTCTGAGAAATTTTGTCATGAAGATTTCTCTTTGAGACTGAATTAAAAAAAAAAAAGCAGTGTTTTATCTGTTTGAAAGAATAGACAAAACTTTCCAGTTACTCTGCATATGTACAGCAGATGTATTTTCAGCACTTCAAGTTTATTTTCAATTTTTAACCAACAATCAGGGTAAGTAATTATTAAGGTAGTGTAGTTGGTTTATGACTGTTGCTTTACCTCCCTGATTTTAAAAGCTTTTTAGCTGTGGTAGAAGGCATTTTTAGAAATTTCAGACCTGAAGTTTACAGCTTCACTAAAGGAAACCCCAAGCATGGACGAAGGCTACCTTTAAATAATTTTACCAAAAATTGAGTTGGTTTTTCTTTGTATGTTTTATGATTTTTTTTTTCTGTAAGTGTTACCAATGTTACTTTTTATCCTTCTCTCCTGTCTTTTTTCTTGTTCCTAGTTAGAGGTGGCACTGATAGGTTATCCTCTAGTGTCTCATTGCTGTGGAGAGTCATGACTGAGCCTCTCTCTGCTCTTTGGTATGTGCTCACTTAAGATTGTTTTAAAGTAACAGAGGAAAAGATGAGCATTCTGGTAACCATTTCTATCAAATAACTGTTTGCGCAGTTTCATTCCCATTCTCACAGTACTCAGAGCAGAAATGTCTAACAATCTGTGCTGTTCTAGGTGAAGTGACAGTAAGTCTTATAGACTGTGATAAACTAAATTCAACTTTTTGTTAAGCAGTAGAATTAAATTTGGACTAGCATGAACAAAGACCATATTGACATATACAGCCTGATACAAGGTGTACTTGCATATGTACATTAGTTGTAATAGTCTTTTAAAACAAGATTTCATATACCAGAGTAAGAACCAGGGGAGAAAGGAAGGATATGTTTTAGGAAAATACCAAGTAGACAAGGAAGGTGGTCAAACTGGAACAGAGTGTTTTTCTTGTTGTTGCTCTCTTTTTGTTGTTGTGAGGCTTCTTTTGTGCATTATCCCTGAAGTTGTTGGATTATTTGGATTGAAGTCAATATTTCCGATTTTGCACTAAAAACCTTTATCTTACATCTTGTTTAAGATATTTTTGTTCACTACTTTTATTTTAATATAAGAAAACAAGCAAACACAGGAAGAAATTCTCATATATCTATATGTAAACTATGTCCGTATGCACATATGAAGGGAATGTAGGTTGAAACATAAGTCTTAGCAAAGTATCCCTGTATTATACTGTAGTGGCAGGTGTATTTGTTAATATATCTTTGTGTTAACATAAAATAACCAGAAGTCAATTTTTTCTGTTATTTCATAGTAGTATTCATAAATTTTAATTTGTCAAATAACAATATGGAAGTGTTAGAGATGCTCTTATTCCTACCAAGAATGAATTTATTGAAGTGTGGATTAAAAATTAAGTGGGTTTTTTTTTTTTTTTTTTTTTTAGATAAGGCAGGAATCAAGAATCTTTTCCTCCCTATTAGCTGTCCGGGAAGTATTTTTTGAAACATGATTAGCTGCACAGATTTATTTCTTTTTTTTTGTGAGCTAGGGAGAAATAACCATTTATTTCATACTTGTTTTATCCTTCTTGAATGTAAGACTGTTATCGGTGTTTGAAATCAACAGACTTAACTGGGTGAATCAACATATCCTTCAGTCACGTGAATGCAGCAACTTTGGAATTGGCTATTGTTCTTGCTGTTACCTTTCTTGGTAGTCTTATCCAAAAAAGTTTCTGATTAACTGATAATTGTACATGCCAGTTGTTTGAATTCTCTCGCTTTCCTTAGTTTTCCGTCTTAGGTTTTAATGCTTTGGAGTTGTAAAGTCTAATTTTGGCTTTGAGTTTCACAGTTGCACTGCTTGAGATTTTATGCTCAGTGTGGTGGTGTATTCAAGAAGGAGGAATCTTTCTGTGGTGTCTGTGAAGTAGTGAATACCTGCTGTACTTCCAACTTTATATCTTCGTAAAATGTCAGAGCTGGAGTCTGTTTACTTGCTTGTGTCTTGTGGTTTGTGCTGTTGCTCAGCGGATCTTTACTTATGAGAATGAAATATTTTTATAGATGAAAGGTTAGTATGTGTATGTATTCATACATATATACATACATGCATACCTAATACACATCCTAAAATACATAAAATAACTTAAAAGACCATTTAGGTTCCAGTACAGTGGTGGTCACAGTTTTGAACACAAACATAAACAAATATATACGAATCAGAAGAGCCTTATTTTATACCAGTATATATTTTAAATACTTCATATTTTTATTCAAGTTTGTCCAAAAACAAGCAATCAAAATGCCTCAGTGAGACTACATGAAGTACATAAATGATCTGACTGATTATGTTGTGACTGTTTAATTTTTTTTTCCTTAAGAGAACAGGTGATTTAAGAATCAACTGCATTCCACTATTCCATTTTCTATGCCGGACAAAATCAAATGTTAGTTCCAAATAGAAGAAAATTGAAATATATGATTCTGTTACCACTTCTTTTTAGGTAGGTCTCACTCTAGATTCAGAAATCGGTAATAAAACAAACTGTTAATGAGGACCGTTTTTAATGGTGTGATCTCACTACTAAAAACATTAATATGTTTTAGCCAGATTCTCATCTGATACTTTATTAATTTTTATTTTTCAAAAACATTTTTACTCTAAGATTGAATGCAGGTATCTTAATTGAATTTGTTGTGGAGTGTTTCTTTTGTAGTAATTACAGTTGCTTCTGTCCTACCTTGTAACTGCCTTCTGTTTATTTTTATAGAAACAGCCCAGAGTGGTCTAAGTGATTTAGTGAGAGGAAATGAGACACACATGGTTGCTACTGTATATAAGTGAGAAGTTGACTTTTGCACTGTTACTTTTTAACTTAAGGCTTCTGATATGAAGGAGAGGCACTGTTGAAAATAAAATAATGCAGCAAAAATAATTAAAAAAGGATTGTGAATTTATTGAAAAATGGCATCAGAAACAGATGTTGGTGGTATGGCTGTAGAGGTTGAAACTTCCTGCCAATACTATGTTGAATTTTGTTGATGAGTGACAGGTAGCAGAAGAGGAACAGTCTGACAAAATGGTGCCTCACATGGAAGTGTGCATTCATCAAGTTGTGTTGCTGAATTCTTCCAAGCAGAAAAAATTGGCACATTTATGGAGACCAAGCAGTGGATGTAGGCACAGTGAGTGCTGGGTGATGTGTTTCAACAGCGGCAACACTGACAGTGTGTCACCTCTGGTGCAGAGCTATACAAGTGTGGCATGTAGGGTCTTGTTCATTGCTAGCGAAAACGCCAGCTTGCTGTAATAGCATTGTGTTAACTTTTCTTTCGGTTCTCATTTTTGCAGTAGTCTTCAGTCAGGAAAAATGCATTTTATCCATCAAATGTGAGGTATGCTGTTGTCCTTCATTTTGGTGGGGAGCAAGGGGGAATACTGGAGAACTATATAAATGAATTAAACCCCAAAACACTTGATGTCAGGTTTAAACTTCTGCAGGATTATCTGTCTTGGGACTTGTAAAGCTTGTTCAGTGTTATATATTGTTCCTGGATAAACCTACGTGTTTGTTAATCTTGCTGCTTTTGAAAGATAAATTGTTCTTGCTTAAAACTTGGTATATATAAATAATGCCCAGTGCAACCACTTGTCTATGGAAAATTAGGCTTAACTGAATTTGTTAGCATCAGTCAGAATGTTGTCTCAGGCAATTGGTTCTCCTAAGCTAGCATTTATTTCTGAGCAAGTATGCTCCTCCTTGAGTCCCTGAACTTTCCAATGTCAATCATTTTCTCTTAAGAGCACTGTTCACCAACTCTGCTCTTCCACTTTAACCTTCGGTTGTATAGAAATTCAGTTTGTCTCTTGTCACAAGAACAGGTCACAGTTGCCAGGAAGACAGGTAAGTTATGTTGAACATTTTAAAACATGGAGTAAACCAGTCAGTCATATTCCAAAAGCAGAGAGCAGTCAGGATGGCATATAGAAGTTTTGTGGGTGCAATTAATCTTGGCATCTTTGGATAACTTTGGTTCCTGAGCTTGACTAATCTCAGTTCTTCAGAGTTTTCCCATTTAACTGTATTTGACTAGGAGGTAGTTTGTAGTGAATGGCATCTCTCATGCTTGTTGATGGGTTTTACAGAGAAGCATTTAAAAAGTACTTAATATGAGGAAATTATTTTTTTTCATCGTTTCATTGGCAATCACTGATTAACTTCAATAACAGATGTGAAAGGACTGTAGCAGTTGTGGCTTCCTGATGTTAGAAGGATATAGAGTTGTTTGTGTGCATTTGGTTTTTTCTTAAAATTTAAATGTACCACTAACTATAATGTACAGATTCTCAGGGAAATAATATTTTATATGTGGCTTAAAATGTGTTTTCTGTAAATACTTGTGGTTTTAAGTTATCTCTATTTTTGGTTAGCTGAATATGTTCATTTATTCAATAGGAGTCTTTTGGAACCACAAAAATGAAAAGCTTTTAGCTTGAGGGTTTTTTCTTTTTTCTTTTTTTTTTTAATTTTGTAGGATGCAATTCTTTTTTTCTTTATTTGTCCTTTGAGTAGAGAGGGGCTTCTTGAGCAGCGTCCTTTCTTCAGTTGTTAAAAAATGTTTACCCTCAGTAACATAAAGCTTAACATTTTGAAGAGGTTTCTATTCATTTAATAATATTTCTTGTTGCTAAGAAAACACTGTATCAGTTGATCCTCCATTGACAGCAGTCATTCAGGAGGATGCAAAGATTAATAAAGACAAGGATAGTAACTTTTAGAGTACCTTATTTCTACTTAGTGTAATGTGCTGTAGAACAGATTCAACTTTGAACAATGAGCACTGCAGATAAATGGATTTGTCAAGTCCATTATTTATATTTTATTATTTACAGAAGTTACTTCTAATATGTGAAATATTGTGGAGAAGAAAATCATTCCCTAGTAGAATCAAAAAATCTCATCTGTTTGTTTGTTTCCTTTTTATACTTCCTGTGTTATATATCAGTTGAAACACCTGTTTTTCCTAGCTGACCAGCTAGAGTATGGTGTACTCCTGTATTTTAAGAATCAAGAGATTCTTTGTTCTTGCTTCATTGTGTAGTTTACACAATGAAAGTTTCAAAATTTCTCTTAAAGTATTTCTTAAATATACATAATACTTAACCATCAGTGTATCAAGTAGGGGATTCTACATAGTATTCTACATGGGGAATGAAGAAATATTTGGAAAAAATATATAAACCTTGATAAATACACACTGTCACTAAAAATTCCCAATTTATACACAAGGGCTGCTCTGAAAGTAATGCCTCCTATTTTATTTTATTGGCCCACAGCATCAGAGACAGACTTTGGTGACGTGGCAGGAGAGATTGAACTTTCCCAACAATATCCCATTGTTTTATTGCCATGTGACAAATGGGACCAGAGGACAGTCTAACAAAATGGCTTCTGACATGCAAGTGCATATAAGGGAAAGGCATGTCACTGAATTCCTTGACATGGACAAAATGACACCAACTGACATTTGTCACCACTTGCTGAACATTTATGGGGACCAAGCAGTGGATTTTGACACAGTGTTTCAGCAGTTGCATCAGCAATGTTCTGGATGGTCATGTAGATTTTTATAAGTGCAACGTGCAGTCTATTGTTCACTGCTACTGAAAATGCATAGCTAATGATGGTGACTGTTGAAAAAGAGTGTTTTACAGCTGAAAATTTGCTCTGTCAAATAGTATAATTGTGCTCTTTATATCTTTGTTGTTTCCATGGAAATAAATAGGAGGCATTACTTTCAGAGTAACTTACGTATATTGAAACATTTTTCATAGCTCTTAATAGAATTTCAGTAGAAACAATCAGTAGTTGTTCGTAACCTTCCCCATGTGAACTGTTGCAAACTTTGCCATCCAAATAAAATTATACAGTATAAGAAAAGGAAATTCTGGTGTACTAGAATGTAGATCCAGTCATCAGATCTACCAGTCTGCTCTATTCATAACCTTCTGTTGCCTGGCCCTGTGCCGATGCAGTGCTCTTGACCTGCCTTTCCAATTGTTTATTTATTTGTATAAATTTATGTTTATTGTAAGGACAACTTATTGCCTGCCTATATCTATCTATGTATGTACAAGTAAATATACAAGTAAATCCCCAGACATTAAATATTCATTTAGGCTCCTTGTTCATTACTTTGCTTCTGTTCAGAAGGTAAAACTTTTGGTCAGTCATGCCATCCTAACAACAGCAACTTAACTTTTCCTTGTGGAAGATTCATTGTTTTTTTTAATGTATCAGGTTTATAGATGGCCAAATGGTGAGTGGCTTTTCTAACTGATTATTGCCAAATCCAGATAAGAGTGGCAAGGTAAGATAAATTAAGGCTATTACAGATCCATAAGGGTCAGTTATTTGCTACCCCAAAGAAGAATTTAGTGGAGGACCTGCTCACCTGAGATAAGTCTCATGTATTGCTTTATTCATTTATACCAAATACCATGCTTGGCTCACTGGTGGCACATTGTGAGTTGCTCATTCAGAGGGAGTTTTCAAACTTAGGAAGAACTTGTTATAAATGTAGATAGATTTGGCTAAGTGATGCTGACATAGTGTGGATATAGCTATAGTATGTTATGGTGGTTCTATTCCATCATTAATTGTCCTTATGAATCTTCTTATGACAACAGATGATACTTCTAGATTTTTAACATCTTTTTTATGAAGATACACAATTGCAGGTACTAAAAGTGGATAATGCGTACCCAAATTTTGCCATTTAAGTCCAGAGCTGTGTCAGAGTTTTCGTTGTGGATGATCCAGTTCACTGATGAGGAAAAAAAGGCAGTCTTTTTGTCAGACTTATTAGTGCGACACCTGCCATGTGTCTTCTCAGTTCAGCTGTTTGCTTCAACCACTTGTCTAGGATCATCAGTGCTTATGAGAGAATTTCTGCTTTGAGAATAAGCAAAAGAGCTGCATATAGCAAATTGTGTTTGCCTTTGTATACAAAAAACAGTAAGCTTCTCTCTGGTCATGTGCCCTACTCATAAAAAAAAACCAAAACCCACTAGTTTCTTTTTTATAAACTCTATCATTTAAAATATTTTAAATGTTGGAAGTATGAACATTTTTGAAGTAAATTTTCAGAAGACCCTTATTTCTTTTTTTATGGGTTTCTTTTAAGTACTTAAGTAAAAGCTGTATGCTAAAACATCTTTTACAAAAAGAACTTTTCATCCCAGTGGGATAATGAGTATTTGGAAGATATTTAGGTTAATTGCAAATTAAAAAAAGAACAAAGTTTTAAATGATCTCGTGTTCTGAATTGGAAAAAAAAAAATTTTCCATATCAATTTTTATTTTATCCTTCCTACTGTAATATTATTGGTGTTACAGTCCTTCATAGACTCTTCTGAGAATACTGGGATAAGCAGTACCTGAATTTCTTGTTTGGAGAATTTTCAGACATTCCGTTTTCATTATTGCTGAGTTGGTTTTTTTTGGTTGTTTTTTTTTTTTTGGGGGGGGGGGGGGGGGGGGGGAAGTTTTTTTAAAATTACTGTTTGTATGTAAATGAGGTTTAAGAAACTGTTATGTTTCTTTGGTTGACTCTTTTCAACCACATAGAATGGTAGGGGAGTGACAAAGATTTTTAAGGGCCATCTATATTCCGTAAAAAAGTTTCTTAATTGTGTGAAAAGGCCCTTAAGTTCTTTATCAGCAGAACTTTTGGTGTTAACTGTTAATATGTTTATGTAGTAACCTGTAAAGTTCTCAAATGCAATGAAAGGTTTCTTAAGGCTAAGTCACTTCAGCATCCAGAGATATTATCTTTAATGCTAATTAAAGATGCTCTGTTGGATCCTTATGTAGTAGTTTTTTATACTATGCTTGCACATTAAATATGTTTCAGGAATTCTAGGTGAGTTGTCACTATTGCCTGTTGGAAATTTAATTTAAAAAAAAAAAAAGGAAATTTAATTCTAGCAAACTTAAGATAGAAAATAAAATGCAGATATTTGCTTTCAAGTTGTTCCCACAAGTTATAAATAAAATTCCCTTTAAAATCCAGTGTGTATTTACTGTTTTTAAATAGAGTATTTTATTGGTAAATGCCTGCTTATGTTGTTAGTGCAGTATAATATTCAATATAGAATTCAAGGACCATTATTAGTCACAGAGGTATTTATATTTGTTATATTTGTTCTGTGTCCAGCTAACTCAGAAATATTGTTTTTTTTCACAATGATCTTTCATTGATGGAAAAGAGGATATTTCAGAAGCCATATTGTGAAGAATTTTCTATGTGGCTGTAATTCCCTTAACATAGATGTTTTGGGCAGTTTTTTTCAGTCTGAGGAATACTGTGTAGATAATACTGATTGTAACAATGTAATAAACACTCTTTTTTTTTTTTTGTTTAGACTTGCTTGAATTTTAAGAAGAAATCAAACCTTGAAAAATTAGTGATATAAAAAATTCAGTGATTTTTCTAGGTCTTAGTTTAATATAATTTAATGTGCATTTCTAGCATAAAAATATTGTAGAACAAGGTCCACAAAACCCACAAATAATGAAAAGATATTTTCTCCTGGTCTGTAGTATGTGAAATATGCTCTCTCTTTCTACCTTTCTTTTTTATATGGAATGATTTTCTATTAGGATGTCAGATGTGTGTTCTTTATTTTAGTCTCTTGAGGTGCTAAATAGATTCATATCTATTTATATTATTGTGTAACCTACATTTTGAAGCATTATTTTCTTTTAGTTATGCTAGACAGGAGATATGCTTAAAAATAAAACACACAAAGATGGTCACTGATGAAGGTATTTGTTAGGGGAAGATTTACCTTCAGTGATGTTGAAAAGAGATGTGTATATTTTTAAAAAGGAACGGTTCATTTTTCTCAGTGGTTGTCTTTCCTTGCTACAGCTGCAGATATTTTAAAGACGATCTTTCTTCCTCCACCATCCAACTTCTTTCTGCAGAGTCGTGCAGTGAAGTCATAATCCTGTGTTTCACATCCATCTGTTACCATAGAAATGATTGTAATAGCCTAAATTTAGCACGACGTCTTTCCTACAGGATCAAGCAGGAGGATTGAATGGGTTGTATGAGAGAATCTTTGTGAAAATCAGAGTATGTTCTAGTTAGGAAAATCTAAACACTGTAATAAATTTACACGATAGAAAAACCTCAAGTAAAATATCTATTAATAAATAAATCTGCTGGGTTTAGATTTAAATTGTCATGAATGAAGTCTGCCTCATACCATACAAACGACACATTTAGTAACAATTGTTTTTTTTAATCTTAACAGGAAGCAGTATGTGATACAACATTCAGTGGCAGATACTTTTATAAAATATACTCAGGATATTTACTGTAGTGTAGGTTTCTTAAGAGGCACAGGAATGAGCTTGGAATTTAGTAGTAAAAAGGTTATTATTTTAAGATAAGTAGCAAAGATTTATGAAGTGATTTTAATAAATTGAGTTAAAATAAATTTTCTCTTCTTAAAAAAGAATCAGAGGAACTTAAGATTGTTTATTAAAAGCAGACAGTTATTGAATAACCTGAGTTCCTATCTGTGTCTTTGTCTTCTGGACATGCATAGAATCTTACTGTTATATTTGTTTCTATATGAGGGAAAGATGCAAATATAATAGAAAAATTGGGAAAGTTGCATAACTGTAGATTTGAAACTAGGAGATGTCTATAATAATTTTGTGCAACCCTCCTTTCACAAAAATCCATTGGGTGGATTATCATTTAGTGTTACAAAGACAGAATTTTAGAACATTCTCATTGAAAATGATTCTGCTCATCTGTTGACCTCTGATTCAAGATACATTGTTTAATCAGTGAGCAGCTGAATAAATTAGTTGCTCTATGTTACCTCATGTTATTTTCTCTTTTAAGACAGAATTGCTAATTTCCTTATAGTCTTTATGTATATATTTCCTTATAGTCCTTGTTTGAGCTGCATACACAATTTGAATGACTCTGTGGGGTTGAAGCATAAATATCATCATTTGATAGGTAGAGAAGTAAGGCACAACGGAACTCAGATCTGTTAATTTTGAGTGTGATGTTGGAACTTTACAAAATCATTTTTTCAAGTACTTAGTATTTAGTATTATGTAGCACAAACTACATTCAAACTATGGCTCTCATTAACATGGTTAAATGGTAAATGCTAAACATTTATGGAAAGGAGGTCTTGTGGTGTCAAATCAGACTTTGAAAGAAGAAGGATCCCTCCCCCTTTGTCCCTCACATTTCCATCAACTCTCTTCTCCTTCCCCCTGCCTTAGACACATTTTCCCATGACTTGTTTTGCTCTTGCTTTTCTTCTTCCATATTCTATTTCAGTGGGAGGCACGAACCTGATTTTAAAGAGAAAGTGTTTTTATTTTTGCAGGATTATTATTATTTTTTTTATATAGCTTAGTAGAAAGACAAATGAGAGAGACAGTAAGTACGTAGTGCTATGCTGTTAAGTTTAATCCTGAGCAGCAGTGGCTCAGAAAATAGCATATAAACTTTGACAAAAAAGCTGTTTAGATTTGTCTTACATAGAACTAAGAATATGTTTCTGAATTTTAAGAAAGTTTTACAGCTTACCCGGTGATACATTATATGCATATATTTGTAAAGTGGGACCTTGAGCAGGATTTATAACCTACAGGCTGTTCCTATTGTTGCTGATTATTAATTCTACTGTGATCAGTTATAACAGCCTTGCTTTAATATTCTAATGAGCTCCTGGCTAAATATCTTTACTGATTTAAGCACTTGAAATAACATCTGTTGTTCTGTGGAAATGTTGTGGGGTTTTTTTTGTCATCATCACTTTTTTTTCCATAAGTCTGAGCATATTTTACAAGCAGTGGAATAATTAAAAAAAAAAAAAAGACATTGGGAGCTTTTATGCTTTATAGATAATTTTGTTTTCTGTAGGCAAAGCGTATTTGCTTGATAGTTTTTTATTTTACTGAAAAAGTAGGAGTTAGATACAGTGAATGATTTTTCATAGTAAATAACTGATATACATGTAAGGAGAAAAAGCAGTAGCTTTTCCCTTTATTATGGTAAAACTAGGTCTGAATATTCTCCTATGCAAAAGCTGCTTAATCTGGTTATGAGACAGTTAAGTTGCCCTTTTGCTCTTTGTTATGCCTGTATCTCTAATCCTCTTGAACCCTAAATGGCACAGTTTGATGCTGCCTCCTTCCCTGAGAACTACCCATCTTTTTATTTCTTTCCTGGAAACCCTCTTTGTGGTTAAGTATCACCTAAGACATTTTTTGCTAATTGGATTTCTCTGAATTTTATTTATTTATTTAGTTAGTTATTCTACACTTGTTTGAGTTAAGCAACTTAATCTATTGTAAATAAGAAGATGAAGGTGTAAAGCTATGGAAGTTCGTATAATACCTCTCTTGATCAAATATATTAGACAACCTTCAAATTTGTAGCTTAGGTGAATTTGCAATTTATTTACAAAGCATTAGATAAAAGTACTGAACAAATGAAGTGTTGGTGATCTAGCTCATAAACTTCTATGACTGATCTTCTGATTTGGAGTAGTAATAGAAAAGTAAATTTATCTTCACTTTCATGTAATGAATTACAAACAAAGGAAACAGTTTTTAATTAAGGACATTGTTATTTGAAAACAAGCAGTTAAAGGTATATATCATAGCAATAGTTGGAATGTTTTTTTCTGTAATAAAATGAAAAGGTGCTATATTTTGCACTTTTTTATTATTACTGACTTTATATTTTTAATATACTTGTGAAAATTATTGAAATCTACTTTTTCAATGTTTTAATGAAATGTAATGGATTTCCTTAATGTAATTAAGACAGGTATTTGGCTTAACTGTAGAGATATTTACATGAGCGTTTATATATATATATATATATATAAAATCAATAAATATTTTAACATTTCTCTGTAAAGTCATAAGGAGATAGTAGTAAGCAAAACAGGAAAACCAACTACATTCTGATTGCTTCATACCAGCACTCTTGATAGTGAGAATCCTAATTTTGAATGCACATATCTGACTGCTCAATAGCTACAGTCTCACTAAAATGCTTTTTTTCTAAGTTTTACTGGTCTTTATGCTTTAAAAGATGTCTTTATTGAAAATATAATTAGTTTTTCATTATTTCCTTTTATGGAGTTATGGAGTTACCTAGTCGAGTGTAAACTAGTTTGCTTCTGCAATAACTGTATGATGTTCAATAGGAAATAATTAATGAAAATGGATTTATAAAAGCAGCTGAGTGTGGGAGGTTTTGTTTGTTTTGTTTTTAAATTAGACCCGCACAAGGATTCCTTTGAATCTGCATTTCTGTACTTTTCTAATTTCAGGTAAGTTATTTCTTTCTCCCTCTTTCTTGAAAACAGCTTTCTGTTTACATTTGAACCACTTTTCTTCCTTTGTCATTGCATCATCCAGGTAAGTTACTTACCCAGCAAGTGAAAGTGATATCGATACAATATGTATGGTATTGTTGATTGCTCTCAGTCTGTGATAGGAGTGTGCACTCTGTTTTTGTATAAAGAGATTTGACTTCTTACTCAACTTAATTATTAAACTTCAGTGATTCTGGGTTTATATTGATACTAGACAATGAAAATTCATGAAGTTTTACTTGATTTTATAGAGTTTATCATGTTTATATTCATTGTAGCACTGTCAACTACATGTAGTACAATGAAATGTAAATTCAGCACATGAGAAATCATGATCTTATGTAGTGTTTTTGTTATTGCTTTCATATAGTGGTAAATCTAAGTGCAGTTATCAAATTAGGTAGGTCATAGGTGCTGATTAATGGCTTCGAGAAGAGTATATTTTAATGTCTGTGTTTTAGTGTATTGGTTAGATGCTTGCTTCAGAAAAGTAAAGAGGTTTTCTTCAATTAACTAAACGTATTCAGAAATCTTAACCAACAGGGTTGAAGTAGATCCTTACTTGATGTCCTGTGTTGCTCCTGGAACTCTATGTTATGGTAAAGCACTGTGTTTGTTAAGGGAACAAACAGTATGCTTGCTTCTGAGGATCTGAGGAGCTAAACATGAAATGTACAAGTCATAAAACATTCTGGAGTGGTAGTTACTTGATTACATACATAAGGAAGCCTGATTGAGTTGGTCATTGTCCCATTTGGCCTTTCTTTGAGAGCATTTGTTTCATGGAAGGTGTAAAATGGCCTAGTTTTAGTGAGAATCTGGTCCAACCATTAAGTGAGGCTGAAATACATCTGAGTTGATAGTTGGTCTAGGAGCTCAAGCACATCTGTTGTATTTTTATGGATTTGATGCTTCCATTTGCAGAGTTCAAACAAGATAAATGTATTGAGGCTGAATAATATGAGGATGTGACCAATTATGGTTTATATGAACTTTATAAGCCTTCTTGCTGTTTCTATCATAGGTTATAGGAAAACATCATCCAAGTTGTGATACATATCATTAGAAAATAATGTTGGAGTTTCTTTGAAATTGAGGAAGTAGTGAAGTAAAACTTATTCTTACAATTTTCAAATCCTAGAAAGTGTACTGAAAAATGAAGAAATAACATTACAGGTGTTAGGTCTTGTGTATGTGAATGGTCTAAGTTGTATTTTGACTAGATAGGGAAACCAAAATAGTATAGAGAGAAACAAGTAAATTCTAAATAATTTCAGAAATTATTAAGGTGAATTGAAGGAAATCTGTATCAATTTTCAGTCAAAATTAATTTTTATTTAATTGCGGTGACAGGTTTGTATCTGTGTTACAACCTCAGGTATGAAGTGGACAAAGGATGGTCAGCAATAGAAGAGATGAAATTGTCTGGAACGCTCTTTTATCTAATGGTTTCTTTTGAGCACTTGTGACTGATTTTTGATGCATTTTTTTTTCTAGAGATGTGAAACTTCTTTAACTATTGAATTTTCTGAATACAGTACCCTGTATAATGCTCTTACTCTTCTTGAATGTTACGGCAAGTTCTGTATACGATCTCTGTGAGGATGTTTACATGTAACTTTATATGCTACATAATACCTAGCAACTGGAAATGCCTCCTGTAAGTGTTGAAAGCAACTGTAGCTGGTTATACAGCTAGATTTATTTCTTATATTGCCTGTGTGATAGGCTTCAACTGTTACCAACACATTTGATTTACAGGTTAAGAGCTGTGAACATTTCAGTCATTTATCAGTCACGATAAATTTTTTTGTTACTGTTGTTTTAACCTTTTTTTTTGTGGCTATACTTTGTAGAATTAAGTAGTATGGTGATCCAGTTCATTTGATATTTGCAAGTTCCTAAATGTGATAAGTTATGTTAAACACAAACCAGAGTCTTGTGTACACCTGTTAATAAAACTAAGAACATAAAAACAACAACAGCTTATAAGCATTGAAAAATTATTCAATTTTCTCATTTTAATTGTGATAATATGTATTTGTCGTCTTGTGGTTAAAACTACAATGAATTTATTCTTCTTGCTTATATTTTGTAATTAAAAACAATGTCTTCCTCATCTTATATAGCTTGTTCTCCCTCCTTGCCTTACCACTAATGCAGAAGAGGAAAAATAATCTGTTGCACAGTAATTTCATTTCAGGCAGTGAGCCCGAAGTCATAATGAACATTTAAGAAATTATCCTAAAATAATGTTATTTGCATTTATATTGGAGTTCTTTTCAATTTACTTTTGTTAGTTTTTTTCCAAAATGTTTGTAGTACTACACTACTGTATAATTTTCTAATGTGATAAAAAGACATACTTGTGGTGTTTTTGGTTTTTTTTGTCACAGATGAAGAGCTGCCTCATCGGCTTTTTTTTTTTTTCGTGGATTTCTACATTTTTCTATCCAGAAAAAGAGGCAGTTTAGAGTACTTCTGAGAGACAGGAATTTCTGGGAGGCATGTAGTGTTTGTCTAGTTAGTTGTTGCACCTAATCACCCACCCCCACTTATTTGTGGTGGTGGTCTTTTTTCAATACACATGATAGGGAGAATTGACAAATAAAGCCTATATTTTTCACTTAGAATTTTCTTAATTTTAAGGTCTCATTTGCCAAAGGCCTGTTTAGGCATCTAGTCTAACGCTATTGTACTTTGACCATCTGCCTTCTAAATAATTTATTTTTAGCTTTACGCAGTAATCAGAAAAAAAGACTTAAAAAAAAAATACTTTTTTTTTTTTATACTCACAAAGTGAGTATATTTTGCTGCTTCAGCAGAATCCATACAATCTGATACTCTGGTAAGTCTGAGTTAAGGTAACAGAAATTCTCAAGATAATATCCCCTAAGCAAAAAGAATATACAGTTTAGTGTATTTTTGACACAACTTAAGTCTCTGCAGAGATTATAAAATGCAGGATTCTTTAAGTTATTTTGAAACTTGATGCAAATTAAATGTATAGAACTCTGATTAGATTCTTTTTCTTTCATTTCAAAATTGGAAAAAAAAAAAAAAAAAACAAACCTGTCAGATGTGTGTTGAAGAGGAGGACAAGGAAAAGATGCTTATTTTGTTTGCCGATGCCAACTATTGAGGCTAAATGAGCTGTATGGGACTAGGAAGTTGGACTCGGTGATCCTTGTGGTCCCTTCCATCTCAGGGTATCCTGTGACCCTATGGAAGTGTGTTTTGACCACTATGGGATGCATCTGGGTTGCATTACAAGTACTTCTATTTCTTTGACAAAGGCATTGTAGAACTTTGTTATTAATGCTAGATCTCTGTCAAAGTGTATTGCATAAACTTTTAAAAATAATAAAGCTCCTTTCTTGCCAATTTTTAATATACATCTAATACACAGTTTTAATATCATCCCCCCCATACCAAGGAAAATATGTGAGAGGTCCATTCAATTTTAGTTTTTTAAAAAATCCTGAATTAGCACAGTTAAATAGAAGGAATTTTTTTTGAGTGAAATTGTATCTGAAAGTTGCTCTTCCACTTCAATTAAAGTAATTGCACAAATAAAGACCACACTTTAAGTCGTGTAAATTAAAGTGTATTTAGTTTATACTTGTTTTGTGTAAGACTTTTCATGTTTACTTCACCAATTTGTTGGTCTTCCTATCTTAGTTTAAATTTTGTGCATCCTTAAATATTTTTAGATTTTTTTTTCTCCACAAAAACAAACAAAAACAAATATTAAGATATTAAGTTTCTGTGGACTAGCTGAAATATTTCACTTGCCTTCTTCAATGCAGTCTTTGTTTTGTGTGTGTTTTGAGTTACGTGTCTTGCTAGTTCTAAGCATTACTTGTAAGAAGAAATACTTCTGACAAATTCAAACTCAGTTGGATGGAGGCACTTAATTTGTCAGCTTAGATAGTAAGCATTTCTGTTAGGCTTAATTTGTTATATTTTAATACCTACTACAGAGTTTGATGTAGAGTCTTTTTCATGGTGTCACAGCATCACACAGTAGTTGAGGTTGGGAGGTCACATTGTCCAACAGTCCTGGTCAAGCAGGGCCACTTACAACCACAAGGTTGGTGAGAACTTTGTTACTTAGATGACAGAATGAAGAAGGAGGTGGATCTCCTTGACAGTAGCTGGAAATAGTTTGGGCCCAGTATTCCAGATGGAGTCTCACAAGAATCTCTCTTGACCTGCTGGTCACTCTTCTCTTGATGCAATGTAGGATATGTTTGGCTTTCTGGGCTGCAGGTGCACATTACCAGCTCGTGTCCATCCATCAAATCCATTTTGTGACCAGGATGTTGTACAGGACAGTGTCAAATGCTTTGCACTAGTCCGGGTAGATGTAATCAGTTGCTCTTCCTTTATCCATTGACACTGTAACTCCATCATAAAAGGCCATCAGGTTTGTCAGACATGACTTGCCTTTGGTGAAGCAATGTTGGTTACCACCCATCACCTTGTCTTTATTTTTGATGTGCCTTAGTAGGGCCTTCAGGAGGATTGGCTCCATGATCTTGCCAGACACAGAGTTGAGATTGGCTGGTCTGTCGTTCCTTGGATCCTCTGTTCTTTCTTGCCTTGAAAATGGGGGTTATGTTTCCCCCTTTCAGTGGGAACTTCACCAGACTGACGTGACCTTTCAAATACGATGGGTAGTGGCTTGGCAACTTCATCTGCCTGTTCCCTCAGAACCCATGGATGGATCTTGTTGGTTCCCATGGACTCGTGTACCTTCAAGTTCTTTAGATGACCTTGAACCCAATCTTTACTTAGAGCATGTAGTTTTTCCTTCTCCAAGTTCTTACCTTTGCTTTCTGCAGGTTTGGCTGTGTGGCTAGAGCCCTTGCTGGTGAATATTGAGACAAAGAAGTCACTGAGCACCTCAGCTTTCTCCGTATCCCTCATGACCAGGTTTCCAGTTTCCTGCCATAGAAGACCCACATTCTCTCTGACCTTCTTTTAATCTCTGATATACCTGTAGAATTTTTTCTTGTTACTCTTCATGTCCCTAGCTAGATTAAATTCTGTCTGAATTTTAGCTTTCCTGATGGGATCCCTGCCTGCTTGGACAACTTCTTTGTAGTCCTCCCGGGTAACCTGCTTCTGCTCCCTATAGACTTTCTTTTTGCGCTTCAGTAAGTCCAGAAGCTCTTTGTTGATCCATCTATGATGTCTCCTTCTCCTGCCTTCCCTTTAACCCTAACCTGTAAGCTCTCTGTCATATCCTCATCTATCCCCAGGTGGAGCTCCATGGACTTCATCTGTTCATTGATGTAGAGGGCAGCCACCCCCTCCCCCTCTTTTCCTCTGCCTGTCTTTCCTAAAGAGTTTATACCCATCCATTCCTACATTCCAGTTGTGAGAGCCATTCCACCACATTTCAGTGATGCCAATGACATTGTAGCCCTGCAGTCATGTACATGCCTGCAACTCTTCTTCCTTATTCTCCGTGCTCCGTGTATTGGCATACAGACAGATCATCAAATTATTAAATGTTTCGAAATTAAGGTTAGTTTTTCTGTTATGTTGAGGATGCATTAAGTTCTCTATTTATTTTACTTTTAACTTTGAGTCATCTTCATGAATATAAGTGAAGAGGCTCTTATACGCAATGCAACTTTTTATTGTGCTATAGCATCTGTTTACAGTTGGTAGACAAGAATTTGCACGGTCTTTTGGGAATTAGACTTACAGCCTCTAATTAACTTTTCTTTTATCTACCTGTTTGCATTCCCATGACATACTGAAAAAAGAACTGTAGAAAGAATATGCACCTTGTAGAAATTATTTTGCTTATTTAGAAATTCATGATGTCTGTATTGGTTCACTAATGAGACATGTTGGTTTAGCACCTGTTTTTCTTCTGAGTAGATGGAATTGAAGTCTAGCATGTTTTCTTGCAGGAGTAAAATCTAATCTTAAACCAACCAATTGTATGTAACTCTTCTAGTGCTGCTATGGAAATTGAGGAGGTTTATTTGAAAATTGAGGGATTTTTCAATATGAAATTCATTATCTGTATTAAAGGGGAAAAAAAAACAACCTTAAAAAAAAACATACCTACTTGGTATGTAGACTTGCTTTTCATTTTTGATTGAAGGCAACGTTGTAGACAAGGTTTAAAGTTTATTTTGCACTTAAGTTTGTTAACAATATAATCTTATACATGTCTTATTGAGCAGTAAAGTATGCAGGCAAACTCTGTTCAAAATTTTTTATCGCTGTCTAGTAATAGCTATCTGGTTTTAGAGATTTTAATTACTTATGGTAATTTTTTTAGATCATAAAGCTAGAGGGAGAAACAAGTGGACCTATAGAAAATGCTTGTTAAGTACCAAGTTTATTGTATCATCGTACTTCTCTGTACAGGAGCAGGTACAGAGCAATAAGTATTGTACATTTTTTGTTGCTATAGAACCCTTTTTCCAAGCTCGACTGGTTTGGCAAATTCTTTTAACATGTGTAACAGGTACAGTTTCAGTTAGATTCCAGAAGGCTTTTTTTGCAGAACTTCCAGATGTAACCTCCAAGTTTTCCATAGATGTTTCAAAAGTCCTGGTTCAATTAACACATCCAATTACTAATAAAAAAGATGCTAAAGCTGTATATTTTTATTAAGCTTATATTTGTTTCTTCCAAAGTAATTAAACATCTGATTGCGTTGTGAGCTTTTATGAACCTCCTGGAGCATCTCAACCATAGTTTAAATTAGATCTTGCGAGTTTGTATGTGAGATATCAACTTAAAATGTCAGCTTTGGAAAATAAAAAAAAAAAAAAAAAAAGGAATAAATCAGGTATATGCAGTCTTCACTTTTTAATTTTATTAAAATTCATTTTAATTTTTCTTCTCTGTAATAATACTATTCAAAGGTGAGGTCCTAGTATGTTTTTACCCTCAGTAATGTATACTTACAGCATTAAAACTTCAGATGTAAAGTTTGCACCTACTGACAAATGTATCTTATTCCGTGTTAAAGCACCATTACAGTCTTCACCAGAATCTTTTTCATAAGTAGTACAAGAGTGCCATGGACCCAATGATCCAGTGGAGACTGCTATTTTATATTTTTCAGGAACACAGTGGAGCTGAGCTGATCCTGCCAACTTCCTCTTCGTTTTCTGGGACCATGAAAGAACTGGCAACCCTACTTTTTAAAACTGACTTATTTTTAGCTCATTTCTGAAAACTATTCAGCTGACCTAAGAACAGAGGTTAATTTATGATAATTCATAAGACATTGTTAAAAAGGGCCTTAAATGACAAGAATTTCAGGCACTGAAATTTTTTATTTTCTATTGTACCTTCTTCCCTTTCACAGAGTATTTTAATATTCGAATATTAGCAAAGGAGCAAAAAGAATTCAGATGAAAAAATCAATCATCTAAGTGGTTTATGGCGTTCTTTACAAGGGAACCACTCACTTAAGGAAATTCTTGTTTTCTTGTGTACAAGAAAGGCCTGAAGTTATAAATATTGATTTTTTTTTTTAATATTACATGCATTTGTGTTAGTTTTATTTAAATTCTTTTTGCACATAAGCGCCGTTTGAAATACTTTAATATGATTTAGCTCACCTTGTTTTCTAAGATGCATGATTTTAAATTTTCCATATTTATCTGATTGATACTTTTTGTTTTCATTAATATTAACCAAATTTGCACATCTTCATTTACAACACATTCCTGTTTGACTATGAGAACCTTTCATGTGTTTATATATGAAAAGAGATCAAGAATCACTAAATTCTATATATTTTCATTCAAAATTCCTTTGTGGTCTAAAAATATGTCTATTCATTATGTTTTTGCAAAAACATGAGTTAATGTATTTTTATGTGTAATTTTGATCCCAGTTTGTTGACTTGAAACAGCATCCCGTAATGCTACTAAAACTAGTTTTTTGTAATTACAAAACCAGTAGATTATTTGTTAATAATACTGTAACAGATAATTTTACTTGGCTATGAAGATACAGCTCTTGCATGAGTGTTTCCAATCCAAAAACTGGCTTACAAAAAAACAAAGCAGTGAGTGTTAACTTTCAAGATCTTAGTTTTGATATATGCGTGTTACTATAGTCTGAACATCAGTTTTGCAGACTAAGCTGTAGCCAAGCTAGCAGCAACATCCTCTTGCTATATTGTAGTCTCATGACTTGAAAAATTAGGTTAAAAATTTTGATCTTTTGCAGCAAATGCTGCACACTTATAAAGTGAATGGGCTATAGGTGCACAGCCGTTAAGAGGGTCCCAGTGGAGACTTTCAAAACTGCTAAACTGTTAAACTGCTTAGAATAGGAAAACCATTTGTTTCCTTTTATAGGCAGAGAATTAAGAAGAAAAGTCCTTCCGGCAATAAAAATGTTATGTTTTAGTCTATTGGTAATTACATTCAGTAAGTCTTACTGTTTTATTAGGTGATTGATGGATGGAATTCTAGAATCACCAAGATTATCTAGTCCAGCCATCCACCTACCACCAGTATTTCCCCCCAAACCATATCCTTTATCTACAACATACAAATGTTTCTTGAACATTTTCAGGGACAGTGACTTCACCACCTCCCTTGACAGCCTGCTCCAGTGCCTGGCCACTCTTTCAGAGAAGTTTTTCCATATATCCAACCTGAACCTCCCCTGGCACAACTTGATGCCATTCCCTTTAGTCCTGTTGCTAGTTATCTGGGAGAAGAAGCTGACCTTCACCTCACCACAACTTCCTTTCAGATAGTCGTAGAGAGCCATGAGGTCCCCCTGACCCTCCTCTTCTCAAAACTAAACAATTCCATTTCGCATAGCCACTTCTTATAAGGCTTGTGTTCCAGATCCCTTGCCAGCTTTGTTTCCCTTCTCCTGGACATACTCCAGGGCCTCAATGTCTTTCTTGTAGTGAAGGGTCCAAAACAACACAGTACACAAGGTGCAGCCTCATCAGAACTGAGTACATGGGGCCCATCACTTCCTTGCTCCTGCTGGCAGCACTGTTTCTGTTACAAGCCTGGATGCCATTGGCTGCCTTGGGCACACTGCTGGCTCATGTTCAGCCAAGCACTGACCAACACCCCCAGGTCTATTTCTTCCACACAGTCTTTCAGCCACTGCCCCAAGCCTGTAGCACTGTTAGAGTTGTTGTGAACAAAGTATAGGACCCAGCACTTGCTCTTGTTTGAACTTGATCCCGCTGGCCTTTGTCCAGCAATCCAGCCTGTCCAGGTCCCTTTGTAGGGTGTTCCTACTCCAAGGAAGAGCTGCACTTCCTCACAGCCTAGGTGATCAAGGTCTCAGATACAGCAGAACTTCTATAGTAAACCTTTGCAATATAGTTTCTGAATATCTCTTCAGGGTGAGGAAGAAGATGCAGATGACTGTGTAGAGCAGCCCTCTTTTCTATGCCTCTTCCATCCAAAGCTGCTTGTCTTCATGTCATTCCAAACTAATCCATATTTTCTATGTAGATTTTTTTAATTTCATATAAGAACTTTCCAAATTTAGCAGCAAGTATAAAGTATTTCAGTACCCTCCTTGACCTGAGGAGTTGCTGAACAAGATTTGTAGTTACAAAATTGAACTAAAGTTTGCAAGATAACAAGAAGTAATGGCAATAATTGATCTGTGGTGTTTAATATGTGTATATTTCCATTAATACAGAATCTCTCATGTTTCTATTATGTTTATATTTCTGTATCTTTCTATTTTAAACGTTTAAATTCTCTGTTGATATCAGAGCTTCCTTGGGATCAAAAAAAGAGATGGGCAGGTACATTTATTCATTATTTCTGTGGCATACAGAAGTCTAGTGGCTTAGTTTCTTCTTGGAGTCCTGGCTTTCACTGTATAAGTTGATACGCTATTGGTACGTAGATTTAATTATCTGTTCTGTTTTGCTTGGTGGAAAGGTCAGAGTACTTTCCAACAAAGTTTGAGGCTAGCAGTATCTATAGGGATGGTTGTATCCAGTGTTCAAATGCTCTTTCATTCTGATAACTTCAAGTTGTTAAGGAAGATGTGCTTGTCAACATATGCAGATTCTGTAACAGTACTATAACTGTGGTTGACCATTCCCCTGTGTTCACATGATCAGCAGGTAATAATCATAGAAAAATACGCTTACGGAAAGTCTTATTTCTGTCTCATTTTTCTTTTATCTTTCCAAGCCCCAAATGAAAATAAGATGATTTCACTGAGTAGTACTATATGATTTTTTTTTGTCAAGAATATTTTTCTCCTGGTAGAGGGAAAAAAAAATGCCCTTGATATACAAGATCTGAGTTTTGTCAGCACCTTGATACAAAATTGCAAATACTGAGATCATTTCAAGGGATTGTTTTTATTCATTTGCTTAAGGAGAATCAAAACAGAATTTATAATCTGAATCATGGAGTGCTATGGCAGAGGAAGCAGCAAGTATCCTGCCTCTTCTCTGTTGTTCCACTCACCAAAATTAGAGGTTTGCAAAATCTCTAATGGGAACTATATTTGTTTTGGATTGGACATAGAATATTATGTGAAAAAACCTTTTGTCTGTAATTATTGATACTT
Source organism: Gallus gallus (assembly GCF_016699485.2). Classification (NCBI taxonomy): domain Eukaryota; kingdom Metazoa; phylum Chordata; class Aves; order Galliformes; family Phasianidae; genus Gallus; species Gallus gallus. The sequence continues at coordinate 32,434,093 of NC_052536.1, read as the reverse complement.
TTAAACTTAAATTTATCTCTTTTCCTTTTATTATGTTATTTAAAAACGATGTTCCTTTGGTTGGCTCCATGAGGGAATATCAGTGAATCATAGGTGAAGAATTCTTCCAAGAAATTAAATTCATGAAACTCAAAAGTTTAACTTCTGAATCCATTCAGTGTAAATTTTATATTTCTGTAACTGTAATTCATAAAATCTTACAGCATTGAAATTACATCTGCATGGGAACTGTTGAATCACAGCCTGAACCTCTGATTGACCACCTGAGGTGAGTGCTGAGTCAGCGGCAGGGGCACAGGTGAATGCAATTTCACCTGAGTGACCAGAAGGTGAAATTCTTCTATTAGGGACTAGTCCTAGACCCCATTTAAGGGCTGACTCCCAAGGAGGAAGGATCTCTATCTGGAGATCACTCCTCTTGGAGCCCTTCCGTGAGCCCAGGACACGGGTAAGATCTTTATTTCATTACTCCTTTGTAAACACGATCATCTCTCTGGTCCAATACCTGTTTGCCATACATACATCTATTTCTTAGTAATGGATCCATCTTTAACTTGTATTTCAGAATAAAGTTAAAATTTACTGTGGTAATATTTCTATATGTTACACTGCAAATGCTGAATAGATTTATGCTCAAGTATTTTGGAGTAGTTAGGGAGGTCTGAAAGCATCATACCTTCTCTATGTGACTCATCCTCCTTTGGTGAATTAAGTTTTTGGAATGTTGAATTTATATGTCACTTTGCCTTGGCCAGTGATAATTATTGAGAATTCATTTAGACTTGATAGCAGTATACTAATGGATGTGTTGCTAACTGTTGTGGTGTAATGTACTAAAAGTCTAGTTAATAAACACGGTATTTCTTGTTTTGGGGAAAGTTAACTGATAATTTGAATGTTAGCATTTTTATCTATTCAGGTCGTTTTTCTGTTCTACATTTTTGGCTTTTAGGGAAAATACCTGCTTTAGGTGACTATCATTTTTTAGGAGTTATGCATTTTGAGTTAAATTATCTTAGTGCTTGCAGTGGTATTTACAGAAATGAAAATGTCAGTTGGAATAACTTTCTCTTACATAGCAGTATAGCAAACAAATGATGCTGGGTGTTGAGACAGGGCAATGAAACATGGCTAGGAAACATTTTTGAGACTTTTAAAATTGCTAACCTAATATTATCTAGGCTAAGCTATTAGATTGCACTTGTTCCACTCCACCAGATTTTTCTGTACTGTTAGAATACTTTTACTTTCTACTCTGTGGTTTTTGTTGTTTACCTTGGATCTTTCTGCAGTCACCTAATGCTATATGAATATGAGACTGGATGCGTAACTATTTCTTGGTGTTATTTGAGGATTTGAGGATCATCTTAATAAAATGAGCTGTATTGCATAAGTAAAAACTGAAGTTTTGTGATGGGTTCACCTTTTGTTTGTAGGCAACTGATTTGGTGGTCAACCTTGCAGCTCTTCTTGGTGGAGTTACTGTGTGCCTTTTGCTCAGTTATAGGAAGAAAAACAAAACCAAATACTTAAGCTTTCTTCTGTTTCTTTCCATCAGAATATGACCATATGAAAATAGTTGTTCTGTGTCCAGTCTGTTTTATTTTAATACTGAGTCTTTGCTCTGTAGTGAGTGAAATCTGTTTTGTTTAATAAGGTTTCAGTTTGTTTCCCACACTTAATCAGCTATCTGTTGGAAATAATATTACTAAATACCACTAAGAGATAAGTAGCTTGAAATTCTCTCTGAAGTGCTGGGTGCTAGGCCAATAAGCTTGAATTTTGTTCTATATGTGGTGTAATGTCAGTGTAGGGAGTTGTCTCATCAGGATAACACACTTGCAGTCATGAAAAATTGTATTTCCTACTGATTAGCCAATGGGCTCCTGCGTAGATTTAGTGATTTGTAGTGATCAAATGAGGTTTTTTTTTTTTTGTGCAATTCATATAGGGTGTGATGTGAACTTAGAGGTGGAATTTCATTTGCTCCTGAATAAATGTTTTTGTCTTTTTCAGCCCTAAGATTTATTACGTGCAATGCAGTTTTACATTCAATTTACAAAAATAGATGGCTCTATTTTTAGAACAGAGAATATGTTTCATCTAATTAAATCTCATTATCTTGAGAGCTTACAATTCTGTCTTGTTTTGGAAATACGCTTGTGTTTGTATTAGCCTTATTTTTATAGGACAGCTGGTTAACGTGTCTCCAGAACAGTCTGAGAAAGAATTATTTCAAACCTAATGATATATGAACTTTGGTTTCCTGTTCATCAGTACACCTGAAAAAGCTTCTTTGTGTGTTCACATTTCTAATGGTGCCTAGATGTTACATATTACATAGTTCATAGAGGAAAGGTTTTATGTACAATTTCAATTTGCATAAAGAATAGAACATACTATAAGCAAAGTATTAGTTTTGGTTGTAAGACATCCTAGCCCGCTGACTAATGATATCTTGAAGCATCTCTGTCTTTTATACACCGGAAGTATGCCACCTAATAAAATATGTCTTCAAAAACTTGTATGGTTAAAATTTAGTATTATAATTTCCTCATAAATTAGTTCAGTGTGAATAAATCTGTTTTACAGTTTTATTTTTTGCATAGAATATTAAAATCAGGTGTTGCTGATTACAAATGAAAAGACTCAGAGTGATCTTTTTATTTCCTGAATTAACTCATATTGACAAGGTTGTCCTTGAGAGGGTTGTTATATTGTATTTAATTATCAATTCTAGTTTCTTTTAATAGCTTCAGTAACAAGATGGCAATTGTCATTGGTAGATACAATTAGCTGCCCACCTATGATTCATTCTTTCATATTGTGCTTTGTAGTGTTGACACAGGAAGAATGCCATACTTTTCTTGACGGGTATTAATGTTTAACGGTGTTCTAATTTTCCCCAGTCTACTTTAACAACGTCCTTGAATCCAGTTGGAAGTGGCTGTGTGAATGATCAGTGTAAAATAAGCAAATGGTTATTTGTTGCTTTAGCTTTCGAAATGTTGGATGTAGTTCTTGAATAGGAAATTTTGTTAGTTGGTATACCTTGATTTTTAGATAACTTTCCAATTAAAAACTGTTTTTTAGTTTAGACAGAGTATTTTAGATAACATATTTAATAGTGTATAATTCAGTTAGCAAAGTATTAGTAGTGTGACCTGTTTCAATCTGAATTGCAACAAGATTTTCTCACCGGATCACTTCTTAAGTACTAGTGATAGACTAGCTATGGTCCAGGTTTGCTGTATAACAGAATATTGAACTAGTTTACAGTGATCAGTGGTTGACAGTGTATCCTTATTTCCTGTGGCTAATAGACTATAACAGAAGTGTAAAAACTCTCCAAGCCTTCTGTTTTAAGTATGATATATTTTCAGAAAGATTGTAAGTAAAAATACCCAAAGCCTAAGTTATCCTCTGTTAAGCAGTATATAACACAAAAATCTTTTTGGTTAAACAGCATATTGAGAGAGTCCAGTGCAGGGCCACAAAGATGAGTATGGGAGTGGAGCATCCCCCTTATGAGAGAAGGCTGAGGGAGCTGGGTCTTTTTAGCTTGGAGTAGAGGAGACTTGAGGGGTGATCTCATTAATGTTTATAAATATGTAAAGGGTGAGTGTCAGGAGGATGTAGCCAGCCTCTTTTCAGTGAAATCCAGTGATAGGACAAGGGGCAAAGAATACAAGCTGGAACATAGGAGGTTTATGAGGAAAAAAAACTTCTTCATGGTAAGGGTTACAGAACACTGGAACAGGCTGCCCAGAGGGGTTGTGGGGTCTCCTTCTCTGGAGACATTCAAAACCCTCCTGAACATGTTCCTGTGTGACCTAATCTAAGTGTTTCTGGTCCAGCAGGGGAATTGGACTAGATGATCCTCCAAGGTTCCTTCCAATCCCTGACATTCTGTGATATTTTTAATTTTAGATTATCAGTGTTTATATGCTTATAATTCTTATATATTCATGTTAATTGCATTATTTGCCATGTTTTATTTTATCTTATGTACTGGGGCCATTTAAAAGTGTTCTAGAAATGAATCTGTTCCTACAAATTTTGCTTACTTGAATATGTTTGGAAAAAATCCAGTGGTCAATCAGCATGCAATAAGGTAAATTGAGAAATATGGTTTCTTGGTGTTAAATGAAAATCAATGTGTTTGTAATAATTTTTGCGTTACCCTTATATCAAAAAAAAAAAAAAAGGGGGGGGGGGGGGCATGGAACTAAATGTGCTTGGAACTAGATGACCTTAAAGGTCCCTTTCAACCCAAGCCATTCTATGATTGTGCGTGTTTGCACTTTCTCTGTGAAATATACAATGAAGTGTGATTTTCTTGTGTTCTGAAACAGTGGATGAAAACTTTGTGGTCTAGCAACAAATAAGTATACAAATGTTGCAAAGTTCAGTGTTAGGTGGTGTATAATATGTTCTTTATGGATACAGACAATTTCTTGATTTTGTTCCTAGAGTAGCTTTTACTGAAACACAAGCCCTTCACACTGTAAAAAGCAACTGTTGTAGTAGAACAAAAAAGCAGTTTTTGTTGTAGTTTATCTTCAGTTAGATGTCTCATTTGCCAGGATCTAGAATGTATTATTGTAGAGGAGAATAAGGGTGTTAATGTTTGCAGTCCTCCAGATATCTTCAATACGTGTCGTGGTGAGAAAAAGTCTTAAAAGTACATAATCACTTGTATTTCTTACACAGTAAAGAACATCTTGCAGTGTATTAATGGGAATATCTTGTTACACTAGAGTAGTAAAATAAAACTACAGTTTTATGTAAACTATTGTCAAGTCAATAGGGTCTGTTATCTCAGACAGATTAAAATTGAACATGCTGTATACATCTTAGATTCTGGAAGAACAGGCTAGTTCTTTTTTGAATATCTTCACTTTTTTTTTCTTTCTAAACAATTGACAGTTGTTTCAAAACTTGCACGTACTCTAGAAGATTTTTCTCTTTAAAGCTGTTAATGACACTGTCTAATTTAGTTAATTGTAATATTTGGATGATTTAGTAATTAAGCAATTTTTGTTTCAATTTTAGTAGTTAGGGAGGAAATGCTGCACAACTGTCCTTTCTTGTTAATAAAGTAAAAAAGCTACATTGAGAAGAAAGTCAATATAAAATGTACCTGTCTTGTACTGAATTGTACTTACAAAAAAAAAAGAAAGAAATTGATGCACTTGAATTACCACTGTTGCATGGCTCTGAATATTTGAATTCTCTTCTTTAATAATTTTCAGTAAAGTTGACTATCTCTGAGGAATTGCTTCGATTGTAAAATCATTAAGTAGTAAAATAACAGCTGAAATATGAAATGTGATTTCAGAAATATAACTAGAGCAGTATATGCTGCTAATTCTGTTTTGGTCAGTTAATTAACTGCTACTTTGTGGTTGTGAGTATTTGCATTTAAAAAAAAACAAACAATGTAGCAGTGTTGGGTTGCCTTTTGCTGCCTCTTTTCAAGCTCTTGATCTGGTACTACTTCTTTATGGACAGTATGTTTTTCTGCTGTCTTATTTATTTATTTTTTCCAGATGTATTGATTGTATTGTGAATTTCAAAGTTGAAACGAATATGAGACAAAATGAAAAACAATTAAATTAAAATTATCAGTGTAAACATTGACGGTCTATATAGAGGTAAAACTTCTGTAAGCATGCTTACTTTTTTCCTAAGTACTACATCTTGGAGTTGAAACAACTCCAAAGCCTTCCTTAAAATGAAAAATTTAGGAGTGACATAATGAGAAGACTGTGCATCTTTGCTACTCTTCAAATATTTTCCTTCATTTTAGGTAAATATTACTAAAGTGATGATCAGTCATCTGTTCTCAAATACCTGATGCCAATTACAAAAATGAACTGTTTACTGCTTCAAAGCCATGTTTTTATAGAAAAATGAAGTTCCATTATTTTAAATATCTTAGGTTTCTTATCTGTGCTATGACATAATACAAAGTATCTCATACTCTGAAGGTATGATAGGGTGCAGGATATGTAACTTGTAAAGGACATCTTATCTTGTAATCTCCAATTGATTTTATTGGAAATAATTACAAGCATATCCAAATGTCTTAATTCCTCTCATAAATAGAGTAGCTGTAGTATGGTGTATTCTTTTTTGAAATGTTTATTTGGTTTACTGAAAGACCTGTATACTTTCACTTCAAGATGTATCCATTTTAATATTGAACAAACATGAGAAAAATGTTGCAACCCTGGATGTATACTGTTTTCTTTCCTGGATTCTGTTGCCATCAAATTTCTTCAGAACAGCCGTACTGAAGGGGATATGAAATAGGCTTAACTCTAAATACTTATTTCTTTTCAGAATCTTAAATGTATTATTGTAAGTAACCATTTTAACATAGTGGTTTGATGTATACATTTAATTAGTAACTGACACTAGAAAATCAATCTGCCATTACAAACTATAATTAAGCTTCACAATAAACCCCTAAATTGGAGGTTTGTACTTCTTGATACATCTTTAAAATTATTATGTTTTTGGCATTAGGAGCAGAGTCCTGCAGTGCCAAAATATAAAACCAGACAAGGTAACTGGACATCAATTTCCATAAATTCCTTTAGCTTGTTTAGAATGGAAGATAAATCTGCATGAGAAGATGAAGAAATAATTTTAAAACATTCTTAAAAGAACCTAAATATAAGGTTTCCTACTAAGGAAACCTAAAACTAAAAACCTCCTAAGGTTTTTGAGTATGGGGTTTATAGAACCTAAGCTAATGTAAAAGGTGAAGCCAAGTATGGATTTCATGGGCACAATAACAAGAGAACAAACCTTTCCCACAATAAAAATAGAAAAAATAGTCTTTCCGCTGATTTACTGAATTTGTAGAATTGACAAACACATACATTCACATGCTTGTACCTGAAAAATTATCTTATGGACTAATTTATTGAAGAAGAAAATGTGCATTTTATTGGAAACTTTTGGGAAGGTTTTTGTCTTTGCTCTCAGAAATAGAACTGTCCAGAAGCTGTTGCTGGAAGCAAATAAATCCTCAGCCTATTGAATTTGTGCTGTTCTTTTAAATGTTTCATTTACCTAAGTACTTTGCTAAAAATAAATAAATCTGCATTTTTTTTTTCTCGATGTAAGAATTATGAGTTTTCTGAATATTTTCATGGCCTCCCGACTTGCTCAATTTATGTTGCAGATACAGCAATCACATCTTCATATAAATTCAACACTTGGACAGTTGCCATGTCTTTCAAAGTTTAGAAATTTGATTATGCATCTCATATAGCTACTAATTCCATTTTTGAAAAGATTTACAGAATGGACAAATATGCACATAAGTGTGTGGGGGAAAAGAAAACAACAACAAAGAAAAACTTTTTAATTTCTGCTGTATAGCTCATTTTTTCTTCATGGAGGTTATTTGGATATGTTAACCCTAAAATGCAACCTGTGCTTTTGTTCATATCTGGTTGAGTTATACGTATTTCTAGAAGGAAAATTCTTGATGTTAATATTCTCTAGCTCATATATTGCTCCCCTAAAGTATTTGTTTGTAACGTAATCATTAGTATACATAGCTTTTCTCCATTAAACTAAGAACTTAACTTCCAATCAAGAAAACTCAGTAATTTACTTACTGCAAAATTCTATTAGAATTAAGAATTATTTTATTCTGTTCTTGCAAAATAAATCAACTAAAATCAAAAGCCCTGCTGCCAAATCAAAGGTTTCTAAGCATGCAGTTAAAGCTCTATGAATATAACTTTTCTCTAGGATAAATGTAGTTTTTAAATATAACATAAGATTCAAGATTGCAGATACTATTCTAAAATGTGCAGTAATTTCTGTTTCCAAGTTTTGTCAGGGATACTTCTTAGGACTTCCACTTTGATGGGATTGTAAAATCCAATTTTACCTTTAAGTTGTTCCATGGCAGCTATCTGAACTATTGTTTTTATTTCTCTTCTTTTTCCTTAATACATTAATCCTCTACATCACATTTATAGTAGATAAGCAGTTAGTAAGATTAGTAAACCAAAGGCCTTTAGTGGTGGTCATGTAGTTCAAGTCCAGTGGAAGTTTAAGATTCTCAATTTCTCTTTAGCAAGAATATTGTAGGTATAGTGTTTAAAAAAGATGGCTTTTTTTTTTTTTGAGAACTGAGTACAGCATTAGAATTTTTCTGATACTGTCTGGTTTTCAAAATGTGCTGCAGAAAGTGTTACTCCGTACATTCTAGAAAAAAACTTTTTTTTACAACTGGGAAAACTAGTTCAAAGCTGATATATTCGTTAGAGAAGAGACAGTGTATGAGATCTTGTAGTCATTACATAAAAAAAACCAAAACAGCAGACACTTCAGTTTCAGAAATCTTCAGAGCAGTGACATGGCCTTCCATTCAATTTTTCACCAGATATCACAGACTGGAAATGTGAGCTTTGGCTGATACTGCTGGGAAGGAGAGTGCGGCAGGCAGCTGTAATTTCCATCATGTAAAGGTACTGATACTTAAAAGTCTCTGTAGTCCAAATTGGTACGCAAAGGTACTAAAATGTTAAATTTGGGCCTTAGTTCTATTTTTGAAGCGCATTTTCTGTCAGTCATTCCTGGATGTTCTGTGGAAAAAATTTATATATTTTTTTTATATAAGTAAGGAGAAGGTATTTTGGAGTTTCTTGCAGGTTGCTTCCTGGAATACTGTCCAATAAAAAGCAGACACTCTCTATGCTAGCCTTTTCCTAGGGTTTTACTTGAACAACAACTTTCTGAAATGAACAATAACCCATTAAAAAAATATATATATTTCCTAGTTTGAGAATGGTTCTTTACCATGATGTATCTGAAAGGTACACTGAAGAGCCACCTGCAAAAAATTGTTCCAGGACATCCACTGGCCATACTGTGGTAGCATCAGGTTTGTCTGCAGTGCTGCACCAATTACAGTAACGCTTCATATGGAGAAGAATCAAAGCAAAAATAAATTTATTTGTGAAGCAAGATTTTTCTTGGTATGCTTTTAAGGAATCTTAAAGCCTTGAAAGTGATTGAACAGATGACTCCATCAACTGTAAAACACATTCCGTTTTATATATTTTCAGGGAGTATGGAGTGGCACAGGAAGGAAATGGCATATCGGTGGAAAGTTGCTCTAATTCAGCACAGGATTCTTGTGAGAAATTCCTTCTAATATTACATCATTCTTATTCTGTTTTTCAAAGTTTGAAGTCTAATTTCTTCATTTTATGGCACATTTGTTCATATCAACAAACACATTAACATCAGCAGATAAAATAGGCTTTCATTACTGTTAGCAGAGCACATCTAGTTAGTGTGAGAATTTGTAGTACTATGTATTTTGTCATATTCTTTTGTAAGGGCTTGTGGAATTAGTAATAATTGTATTTCCTCTTCCTAATAAGTTTTGCGTTGGTTATTATTTTTAAACGGTGTTACACAGTTTAACTTGAAATTCCCCAAACAAAAGTAAGTCTTCCACTTCAGTGGATGTTTCTGGCAACAATGGAAGTATCAAATAAAATTATGCCTATATGAAAATTGAGGGGAAAAAAAAGGCTATGCACTTGTTACATCAATTTTACTTAACATATTACAACATTTTTTTTCTATTTTGTTTTGCCTGAGCTTTTTAACTTGATCTAAATTATGGTTGCTTATCAAATTTTGTTTATAGCTTAAAGGGAAGTATTTACTTTTTTCTTCTCCTATAATGTCAGATGAGAGCCTGAAAGTTTTTTTTTTTTTCCTTACAGAGAAGATAATTTGAGGTCTTCAGTGTCTATCAAAACATAAGTTTTCAGGTATAAGAGCAATGTAATTCTGTAAAAAGTACCAAAATATGAAACATTAAGACTAGATTACCATCACTGATTTAGAGAAATGCTTATATAGTTTGAAGAGCAACCTTTACTTAATGGACTGTTTTATCCTGCTGTTTTCTTCTTCAGGTAGTTGTCATTTGTAGATGATTCAGAAATTAAGATGAGCATGAAAAAACTGTAACCATCTGATTAACTCTATTTGTCAATTCATACATGTGATGTCAAATGAAAGATATCACTGCATTTATTTCTTTTATTTGCAAAATAAAAATTTTTGCTAAAAAAAATTACTTGGGAAACAGTGACTGTATTCTTCAGCATGTTTAATGCATTTTGTGTGAAGCAGTCCTGTATACTCTTAATTGAGTGCCTACTGTCTGGCAATTTTGACTTCATCTTTTCCTCTTCTTTCCAGCTTATTCATTTCAGCTGTTGATCTATTAGTTAGTGATTTCCTCTTGATTAAACTGTATGACTCCACTGTTTCTTGCCCTCTTTCTCTCCCAGTTCTACTTTCTGAACCACATATACACAACTTATTCATTTCAGTTACTTAATTGGTGTAAGGCTCGTGGTGGAATGCAAGAAACTGTTAACCATTTGTAACTTTGTCTTTAAATGGCTCATCTTACATCATTTGGTAGATTGCCTGCCATCATCTCATTTTAATCTGTGTGCCTGACATTTACTTCCTAAAATTCTTCATTTTCTTGATACAAGTTATCTTGCACATGGATTTGGTCAATATTGTGTTTTATTTTGTTTCTTGTGCAGACTCACATATCTAGTTTTCCTGTCCTCAGTTCTTAGGAAGTCTTGTCTTGACTGTGCTCATATTATATATATACTCTGCTTGGAAATTGAATGATTTAGTTTAAAGGTGATCTCAGTTTTTTTTCAGACGCTTCCTTTTTAATTTTGGTTACTGTGGATAACCTACTCTTCATTTTCAATACTAGTAATTTGGGTACCTGCATACCCTGTAAAATTCTAGATAACATACATCTAAACTTTGTAAAACCTTCAAATGCTTGCTTTCCTTTACAGGTAACCAGAGTCATATCTAGGCTCTTAACTTTTATATATTTCAAAAGTTCTGTACTTCCAAAGTCATTTGACTAAGTTCTTCTTTTCTGATCAGACCATTTCAGTTTCATTGCTTTATAAGCCTTATCTTGTAAAATGTAAAATGTTGTTTCTACTTAACATAATTTTCTATACCTTAACTCCTTTTCTTAGAGTTTTACAGTGTTTAAGTTGCAGCATTTGTTACTAATTCTAATTGTCCCAAGTTATAAACTTCAGAGATTGTAGCTGGACAGATACTTTACATTATGAATTGTGAGCTGATACCACTTTTGTAGTGTTATAGAGTAAAATGAAAACAAAATGAAATTGAAATCATAGATTGATAACGTATCCCGAGTTGAAAGGGACCCACAACAATCGCTGAGTTCACCTCCACTTGAGTCCAAATGTCTGGATAGGTTTTCATTGAGTGTATGTAGATTTTTTTTTTTTTCCGAACATTCTTTTCTCCTGTAGTTCCAAACATCCTCTTATGTTGGAGTATAGGAAAGTGTGTTTCCATTAATATGTGCTGCCATGATGCTCAATTCTTCGGAAAGTGAGAAAGAAGAGGGAAGAAGAATCCTGATAGGAACTTGAGCAGCTAATTATAAGGTCAAAATTAAGCTAAAATAAACTTAGCAGTAAAACTAAGGGATGATATAGTCAATGCAAAGAGAATATGTGGAAGATTCAGTTATAAGCATTCTTTGATCTATGTACTTTGAATATCTTATTATATTGTGCTTAAGTGAAAAACACATACTTAAACACTATTTTTCTTATTAAGATATTATTGATCACATACAAGAACTCTTCAGAAAGCTGTGTTGTGTAAACTTATTTTAAGTCTTGTGTGTTTAAAAAATGCTATGTAATCAAACTGGGAAAATGATTCTTCAGCGTAAATAAAATATTCTTTCCTGTAACTGATAAAAATTCTCATGTTCACGTATTTTAATTGGTTAGTTTTGTTTAGCGTGTTAGTCTAATGTTAGTGTGTTAGTTAGTCTTTATGTTAAGGTATTTGTAAGTCTCAGAAGTAAAACACTTCAGTTTTTGTGTGGAATATATCTGTACCTGAATATTAGTTAAATGCTAGTATTTTGTCCTTTATTTTTTTGTTTTCATTGTGTTGAAGGAATTGTCAGTGTATGGTAGCATTTTTTTCTCCACTGTACAACTTGTAATAGTTATTTTATGCTGATTTAATGTCTTCCTTGAGAATACTTTCAAGGACATCTTTGATTAGATTGATCAGACTTAATGAATATGTATAAGTATTGGACTAAATTGTAGGCTGCATTTAAAAATAAACTGTCCTGTGTGTATCACATTATTGTAGATTGCAATGAAAGAATGGGACCATTCTAAGAGTGAGATTCAAGTAACTTTAGCTGAACTCTGATTTAAAATGTTATAAACCCTGCAATTGAATCATTCATTCTTGAATTTGAAATTGACCTAAGGATTATGTTGAGTTGCAATTTTTCTTGCTTTTTTTTTCATTGCCTGCTTAAGTGTTAAAAACTGTTCTTGAACATCAGATAGACCTGGACGTTAGAGGGTGTGATCTTAATGTATTAAGTAACATGTCTGTCTTGGCATTGTCCACTCACTGCTCTTAGTGAAGAGATGTGCTATATAGAGTTTTTTGTTGAAAGGAGAAGGTACATGTGGAAATTTCTTAAAGGGAACAGTATGCTTTTATACAGTACCTTGCTAACTTCTTGAGAACTTCTCTAATAATATGCCTGGTATAGTGCAGTGTAAGATGCTAATCATATGTGTTTAAATGACAATCGTACTTTAACTGAAAGAGCTATTCCCCCTTTCTAATATATTTGTTCAACCCACTTCAAAATATTTGTCTATTAAAGTACTATAGGATCACTAAACTGACAGATGACATTGTGAAGTGACTTGATCAGATTACTGTAGAGGCTCTGGCCTTTTTAGTTTGCTTTATACCTGTCATTCCTGAAAATAAAGTGTGCTTGTTAAGGTTCAGATGTAGAATAAAATAAAATGGTTCCTTAGACCAACTTAAGACTCATTACATGTTATATGGATTAATTACTACTGAAAATTTTTTTTCTTAAATTCTAGTCTTAGTGGTATTTCTGCAATTTTCAAATAAGGATTTATTTGGTGATGTTTAAGTGAATCTGGTTAAACAAGCTAGAATGGTTTCTCAACTATGTTACTTCTTCAGGACTGTGAGAAATAAGAGCAAGAAAAGCTATTAAATCAGTTGTTTAAGATCCAGAGCATAGAGAGATTGGATTTGTCTTGTGGAATTTTTTTATTCCAGAATGAAGCATCACTGAGTTTACTTTATGTAAACCTTAAAAATTGAAATAGGAAATGAAGATACTGGTTGACTCAGAACAATCCATATAGTAGTGACATGACATAATGCATAAAAATGGTAACATTTTACATTGTTAATTCTTTCTAGTAGCATACTGTGATTTTATGAAACAAAATGTTAAATCAAATTACATTTTAAGATATATAAGTAATGAATGCTACTTTATCTTGGATCATAACAAAATTCTCAATGTAAGCAGTCCAGATGTTTCACTCAAATATTAGTGAACTGAAAGTTTTATAAAAAACATTCATAAAATAGCAGGAGGGATAATAATGTTTTTTTACTTTCATTTCATCATTCTATAGAAAGCTAAATAATGAAACGTTGAAGCCAATTTTTTAAAGCAAACAGAAAGAAAACACAATTTTATATTAAAAAAAAATAATAATAATATCCTAAGGATGATGATTATGTTGAAATTTTAACAACAGGGTGCATGCTTGCTTACATTATGGAAGTTATTGGTTCTTTACTGTAGTTAAGATAATCAGTGTAGCAAGACCATAGAGAATGAGTCGGTATGACCTGAACGAGTGTGCCTGTATGAAATTTAATTGGCAAATAATTATGTTGACTAAAGCGTAATACATTTGAAGGAGTTGGCCACATCTGGTTCATTGCTTTCAGAAGGAATTTCAATCTAAAATAAATGAACTGCTGGAAAATGTGCAACAATTGCTGATGTAAAATGGACTATTTTTTTTAATCATTATTTAATGCTGGTCAGATATGTTTTGTAAAGATAATGAAACTGATAACAAAATGCTCTTGAGGTTTTAGATACAGAAAACAGTAGTGTCTATTTTAAGTTTCTACAGAGTTATTATAAATTATCTCAAAGATGTATTTTAATCAGAAATTACACTGAGTTTTGTTTGTTATCATTATTTCCATGCAATGTTTAAATAAATTTTTAACTTTAAAATGAAAATGCTAATCTGAAGTCCTCTAATTGAACTGAATATTGGTTTTATGTTCTATTTTTGAACTGTAGCAAATCAATAGCAGTACATACAACTGAATACTTGAAGTTTTGATCAGCAGTCCTTTTACACAATTTAGTTTTGTGAAAACATTTTTGATACTCAGATTTTCTTTCAAAGTCAATGTACTTCATGTCAATATTACTCAATCAAAAATGTCATAAATATTTACATTACTTTTTTACAGACCACATAATTACCATAACTGTTTTCAAGAATGTACTCATATTTAACTTCTTAATCATTGAATTGGTTATTTAATACATTTAAAACTATATGTATAAAATATAGATATTAATTTGCTTTTACTTCAGTTCATGTGTTATGTTTTCTGTGCCTGCATTTTGTGTGAATGTGCCTGCTTAATGTAAGATTTCCTGCTTAATACTAACTTTAAAGAATTGTTACTATTTTGTTGACAATTATAGTCTTCTTTAATTTCATTATATGCTAAGCAGATTATATCTTAAAGTATAACTTGAACTTCCTTAAAATGCAGGATAGCTTCATGATAGCTTTCTTTCTTGACAGAAGAGTACCATGTAAGTGGAATAGCGCTCTGCATCTCTGCATACATATCTGATGTTTTCTCTTCTATTGCAGACTGTGATATTGATTCCTCAATTCTATCTTCTTGTGTAATGACTTAGAAGACATAAAGTTTGTCCTAATCAATTTCTCAGTGACTGTGTACTGATTAATGAAATCTGATGTTCTTAATAATTATCCCTCACATTACACTTCATGTGATGAGTTATGTTTTTAACACAAGGTCTATCAATGTGTAAAATGCCAATGGTATTTCAATAATAGCTTACTAAGGCTATATAATTATTGATGCTTTCCTAAGCTGTAGTTGAGGAAAAGCCTCCATGTTCATGAAGAATGATACTACGTGTTTAATTTGAACGTCTGTATTATCTGTGTGTATATAAAGTTCATGTAGATTGTGTTCTGCTGAAATTTGTGATTAGATCCTTCTACATGACTGAGTTTTCATATTTTCATCTTCAGAAATGCACCCATTATAAGCACTTTTGTGACAAAGGGAAATGTGTGCAAAAGTGACAGATATACTATTTAGCACTAAGCAGTTAGGAAAGAAATATCACATCCTTTTTTTTTTTTTTTAATTTGTTTGAACCTTAGTCTGTGAAACTTCTTGCTTTAGAAGATAGTCCTTTTCCTATGCATTCATGATTTTGCAGACATCTGACATTTAGCTGAAGTCATTACCAGATTTTAGGAGTGTAAGCTTACATTCATTCTTTTATTATAGAAGCCAAGCTGTTGCTTTAACTGTCCTTTTGGTCTCTTCTGAATCCTTTCCAGTTCTAATGCATCCTTCGGAGACAAAGTGACCAGAGCTGAATACAGTTTAAACATGCAAGTAAATCTTTTATGTCATCATAAGCAGTGTCATACTCTTTTCTGTTTCATATTTCCTTCCTAGAAATTCCTAACATTTGGTTTGCCCTTTGGCTATTAACACTGAGCCAACATTTTTATGGATATCATAATCCGAAATTTCACTCTTGAGTGAAATAACAGTCTATTCTGAGTCCATTATTTGTGTGTGAAGTTAGGATCGTTTTTCTCCTTTGTACATCATATTTGTGTACATAGAATGTCATTTGCCTTTCTTTTATGCGGTCGCTTAGTCTTGAGACTCTTCTGTGGTTCTTCACTGACACACGTCCTTATCCCCTAACAATCATCATCCAAATAACAGAACCATCAGCATTGATGTCTGCTCCCATTTTCCAGATTGCTCACTGCATGTAATACTATAAGTGATCTCTCTCCGTTGTGAGAGTGGATAGTTTGGTCTTCCCTCTTCCCTTTTAATTCATTATTTTTGCATGTGAGGACTTTTCTTATTCTGCAGCAGTTTGATTTCCAAATAATCCTTTGGAAATAACATTATGGGAACCTTTTTGCAAAGGAGGCAGCGAAGGCTCTATGTGCTCTTTCAATTGAAACAGAACCTTTCAAAATTTACATCATGTAACTTGTTCAGAGAATTTCCTTTAATCTACAATTTCATCATTGAAATCTCCCTCAAATTTTAATTTAGTATCTTATTAAATAAAGAATTTGGAATATATATTCAGAACTGTATACTATATTCTCCATAAAATGACATTGTGGCATAACTTTGTTTTCCAGTCTGTGACAAATGCATTGATGCTACATAGTAGAAAAGTCTGTAGTTAGAAACAGATCATGTTTTATTGCATCTTATGTGATTCCTATTGTATTACCCATATAGTGCAGATATGAATTCAGATTAAGAGATCTTTAGAAAACTCCTTATAGTAGTTTGCAGTCTTTCCTGGAATTATTCTTAAAAGACTTTTTTATTTCTTTTTCTGGTCTCATCTTTCCTGGTTATTTTCCTGATTACAAATTCTAGAAAAACTACCTAATAGGCAATATAGAAAGTATAATAATGTACCATTTCAAAGTAAACTTAGATAAAAAGATTCTTTTCTAACTCAGTAGAAAAAGTACAGAAATGATCCTAGGTTATATAAAATAACCTATAAACTAACTTTGCAGTTGTATATTCTTTTGGGTTTACAGGTAAATACCTTGTATAATATTCAGTATAGCTGGTATAACAACCTTTTAAAATTACTCTTAAAAATTCTGTAAAATGGCTGTTATATTACTATTTTGAAAAATGATACTTGTTTTCTCCCTTTTAATGTTGTACAGAACATTTATTAAGAGGTGTCAGCTGGAAAACTTGTTTAGTTTACAGTCATAGTCATTTTTATAGCTCTTATGTTATGAAATCTGTAGCTCTTCAAAACTTTGCATCTTAGGGTTGTTTTTTTTTTAATGAGAATTTTTCTTTGCTTTTTGTGGTAATTGCTATGGAAGATAGAATTGCCAAAATATAGCTTAAGCTGTAGTATATAATTTAGAATAATTCAACTTCCAAGGAATTTTCCTAGCATACCTGCCATACCAGTATTTCTTTAAACTGTATTTCCACATTGAGGAAATTTCATTTGATACGACAAGGTTTGTTTCAAGAAGATTTACAGTTGATTTATAATTTGTAATTGCCTTCAGAGCAGTTTAGATTTCATACATAACCTTACACTTGTTTACATTTAATTTTGTCACCTAACTAAATAGCTCTATATTGACACATATGTTCTTCTTTACAGCGCTCATCTAAAAGGACTTGGAGATGTCAAAAACATTGAAAATTATTCCTGGATAATTTTCAGCACTATATTTGTGTAGCTAAAAAAGGAAGATTGATAGCCTGACTTCCTAATAATAATCCATGTCACTTTCACAGATCACATTTTATATCCAAATACCACAAGAGAGAACTCTGCACTACAGATGAAGGAGAGGTTTTAAGGTTTATCAGAATACAGCAAGAAAAACTGCCTGATGGCACTACAGAAATTGAATCCATTAGAAGTCAAACTTAAAAACAAGCAGTAGAGAAAACTGTAAGGGTTAGAATCATAGAATAATTCAGTTAGGGGGAATTTCAGAACATTTTTAGTCCAAATTCCTTCATCAGATGGGATCAGTTGTGTGGTCAGATGGGATTACTCCTGATTTCATATTGCTGTAGAGCTTCTTTGTAGCCTGTTCCACTGCATGTGTTAGTGCTCACAGTGGAGGAAAAAAAAAGCAAACAACATATAAATTTCCTTATGTCTAATGTGAATCTATAGTTTCATTGTATGACCATGTTCTCTCATGGTACACCACTGGAAAGAGTATGAGTCAGTCTTCTTGACAACCTCTTCAGGTACAGGGGTATTACTAACGGGTCATCCTGAAGCTGCCTGTTCTCCAGGCTACTGAAAGAGATCAATTCCCTTACCTTCTCCTTATGAGGGCAGGTGATCCATACCCTTGATTAACACTGTGGTATTCTATTGAACTTCCTTCAGTTTATCCACATCATAGCTATATTGGGGAGTCTAAGCCTGGACCCAGTACTCCAGAAGTGGACTAACAGCTGCCGAAGGAAAGATAATCACTTCTATCTGTCTACTGTCTGTGGCTCCAGAACTTTACATTAATCACAATGGTTCAGCTGAAGTACAGAGTGTTATTTAAGCCCAAAATAGAGCATGTTGAAACATTGTGTTAATAGATATATCTGATTTAATTCTGTTATTTCTAATACATAAAAATTTCAGAATCAACTATCTACCTGAGATGTCTGTATAAAAAAAAAAAAGTCATAGCTTGTTAGAAGAAAGGTGGTGGAAAAAGAGAATACAGGGAAATCTAGAAGCTTGTCAGTTTTAATAAAACATGCTTTTCTGGTGTAGTCAGTGCAGACAAGTACTTCACTGTGTGTCTTGAATTTCTTGCTCAATTGTTTCTTGTCACTTCAGATGAGTTTCTGTCTCTGCGAAGTTGGTGGTTTTTTATTGTTATATTAGGTAGTGCTGATGAACCAGGAGGAAACTCTTGTCCTTAGTGTAAAAACTGAGTGTACTATGAGTAATAATAATAGCTATGGCTGGACTGTGGTTTTTATCGTTTGTAAGCATTGAAGAAATAGGCATAAGAAAAAACAAGTGGTTATTTTAATGTCAGCACCACTGCTTAATCTTGAAATAGCTGCTCTTACTGATATTTCTAATCTTTCACAGAAGTGTTAGTTTGAGGGTTCTTTTGTATCTTTTTACTATATACATGTAATTTTAAAATGTTAATCCTTTTTCATATCCACAAATGTCTTTCTGATGATTACTGTTAGTACTGCACAGGGGAAGCAGTCTTCTTTTTCTATATGGTTATATGGTTAGCGTGGTGGTTTCTATTCTAACTAGTGGTTCTTATTCTAAAAGTGAATTATAGTTAACATGGTATTCTTAGCATGTAACTTGTTTGTAGTCACCAGAACTGGTGTAATGGGAGGCAGCAGTTTTTTAATGTATTAGGGGAAACATGTTTGAATGTTTACTTATGTAAAGAAACCTTAATAGTTTTCTATGAGGAATTTTATAGGGGAGGGTAAAAAAACTGATACAGAGATCCTGTGGATCAGTTATGACAGTGTTGAATGTTCAATTAAGGACTTAAGAAAAACAATATAATTAGTATATTGTGAGTTCTGAAAGTTAAAGAACTGTCATCCTGTCCTGAAATAGTAATAACGACCTCCAATGAAAACTCCAGAGAAAAAAGTTAAAATAATCAAGGTTGTAAAACTGTAGGTTGCTTGCTGTATGTGTTATTTAATAAAGGCACAGCCACAATATGTGAGCCTCTGAAGAAAAGAATATGAACAGAAATAACACCAGGAATCTCAACATCATAGGAACTGCTGCAAGAATCCCAAAAAGAGATGAGGTGGGGATGACTAGCAGAAGCTTGCATCTTCAGCTGTCTGCAAATTCAAGCGTGCCTTGGGCGCTGGAATGTGGGTGGTTCTGCTACTAAACTGTCAGTTTGTCCTTCCTCAAAGTGTTCTATTCCAGTATAAACTGCTCCTAAACAACTTACGTCATATTTCAGCAAGGATTTTATTCATTAACTAATTTGAGTGGCATCCTATTTTAGGAGCTGAGAGCAAGTAGCTAGCATACAGGGAAGACTGTTCCTTGTCATTTGATCTTGGTGACCAAGATAACTTTACTAGTTGAAGATGTGGCCTTTATATTTGCAATTTCTAATCTTTTTTTTTTTTTGGATGGATGGATTGTAGAGAGGGGAGGTGAAGGGGGGGGAGGTGAAGGGGGGAAGGGGGATTGAAGTGAGATACTGAAAATGTATTCAGGGATGTTATTGTTCCAGACCCTAAAAGCTTTTCTATGGTTTGCTTCTTGCTGTTATACCTAGCTATGGTAGGTGCTGTATAAGTAAGGTTAGCCTACTAGACTTAGGGGACACGGGAGAAATGTCACTTAGTACAACAGCCTCCCTCTGCTTAGGCAATATATTCAAGGTATACCACTTTGACAGAAGCTGAATGTATTAGTTTAGTCTTGCACTGTGTTTGACACTTGAGGTTTTTGTCTTATTTGTTTTAATGCAGTCCAAATAACAATGTATACCAGAGCTTTTCATAAATTATAAGAAAATGGCTGTAAATTGATGCTAGCGTCATAAATGTTTTTGTACAGTGTAATTGTTCTGTTTATTTCTTGTCTTGTGCTTATTTCTGCCAGAACACCTCTTTTATTATCAAACTGCTTTTCCCTCATCTAGATGTTTTTGAAGTGTTTCCTTTCCTGTCAGGAACCTCTCGATTTTTAGGAGTGGAGCCTTTTTAGCAGAGTTCCTGTAAACATTTGCTTCTTAGAAATCTGTTGTCTCATTTTCAGAGGAACTTATAATATTAGTTTGCACAGTGTATCTCATTTGGGGGCTTTTGCATTGTGCGAATCCTGTTTTGTTCTTTTTTTAATGCAATGCCTATACTTAAATTGTTACCCAGAGTCAAGAATGTCTCAAATATTACTTTATCTTGATTGGTGCTTTTCAAGGATCCTTTTTTAAGGTTTATACTTCAAATAACACTTTTGCATTTCCTTGGATTGTGGAAACAGAAAAACACTTGAAAAAAAAAATCTTTTACCCATTTATAAAAAACGTTATTCTGCTAAAGATTTTCTTTATCTTGTGAACTGCATTGATGTTATAAGACAATATCTTTAAATGTGTGTGTAATATCATACTGGAAGAAGTATAGGAGAAGCTCATGCTCTAGGAGCTCAACTCTTCCTAATTTTCTTTCATCCTATTTTCTCTATTCTTAGTGTTTTGCAGCTCTTTTAAGGAGAAATTTCTCCTGAATGTCTTTATTCTTGTTCGTTTCCTAGTGATAAGCAGATCTGTGTTTCATAACTGTTCCTTCAATAACTCTCATAGCTATAGGTCCTAGATGTCATTAAACTTATCTGCTTGTCACCATTTCTGCATGTTTCCCTCTGTCCAAGTGATTAGGTGAAGTAGGCCTATATTTGGCTATTCCTTGCAATCCCAGTTTTTCTGAAGAAAAGTCCAGTCTTGGATTTTCTTTTCAAACACTTGAGGGCGAAAGGCATGTAAGTGTTAGGTGTCTGTAACCTAAGTCCATGCTTGATTTTCATCAGTAGTGACACAGTTATGTCAGGTGTTTGTTTCTGAACCTTACATGTGCTTTTTCTACTGAGGGTAGGTTATTATTTGTCTGTTATTTGTCTACATTTGTCTAGTGTACGTTCTGGAATCCTTGGCTTCCAAAATAGGACACGCTAAGGCTGTGATCACTGGAAAAGGAGTGACAGCCAACATGCCATTCAAGTTGATTATTAAGAAATTCCTTAATTCCTGTATTTATTTTATCCTTATTGATAACCCGTATTCACTGTCTTATTGCAAACTAGTGTTGCAAATAAAGACTTGTCACTGTGGACAAGTCTTAATTGAATAAATACTCTCCCCAGATGATTGTTTGCAACTCTAAGGTATTGCTTTCACTCACTTTCCACACTCTTGATCTCTATGTATATTTAAGACACTAAAGAACGAAATTGCCCCAGAATCTTTTGATTGTAATTTCCTGTGGTTGGTTGTATATGAAGAAATCCAGGACGGTATCTGTAAAATGAAGAAAGCTGCGCCTGTCTGATGAATGTACATATTTCTTTTAGTACAGAGGCAGTAGTTACCTATATGCATAACCCCAGTGAAACTAAATCTCATCAGTTCTTTTATGAGGAACTAGTAGAAGAAAATCTTATTGTGGTTGTAATGCTGGTGTTTGTGGTGAGCTACAACTGGCATTTTAAAAGACTTCAATTTGAAATGCCATCTTGACATTAAACACAGAACTTTGTGTATAGCGAAGACTGAAGGCCTTTTAACTGAAAGAATATGTGCCGCTTATTTATTATATTTTCCTTTGCTGTAGAAAAGACATCATTCCTCTGTGGTTTGTAGTAAGACGTTTATAGAAACTATTATTTCTAGTAGATTATGTTTTCCTATAAACAAAAGTCAGTGTGAAAACAAAGGGTGTAGGTAGAAAAATTAACTTCGGAGAAACTAGTTGGAGTTGTGATATTAAGAGTTTGTCCCTGTTGCTGTATGATTGCAATCTTGATTTGTTAGTTCGTTTGAAGTATGTTTGTTTTTTAGCTATAATGTCAACATTGTTGGAGATGACCACTAAATTCTACTTGTGCATTTCTCTATTTTGTACATTGTAGCAGAACAGCATAGGTTGTTGCACATCTTGAACTCTCATTCATAAGGCTGAACTTAAAGTGGTTGCTTGTCTGCTTTTTTTTCTTCCTGGATGCAGTATGTATTGCTGATCATTAGGGAGGAATGTCTCATGCAAGGGAATTTTTCTCTAAAACATCTGCATTTTTTTATAAACTTCTCAGTTACCAGGGCTTACTTTGTCAGAAAGATTAATTGAAGTGACTCATGAAAATGGTACCCTAAACTCTATTAGAAAAACAAAAATAAAACAAACAACAACAACAAAAAACAGCTAGAGAAATTCTTCCCATTGAACTTTTCTGAGTTTCCTGTTTGCTTGCCTTTTTTTTTCTGAATAATCCTATTACAACAACAGAACTGTCTACCCCCTTTTTTTTTTTTTAAAGATGAAAGCACTTGGCATAAGCCAAAATCTGTTAAGCTTTATTTCTGTTTATGGTGTAAACTAAAACACTCTAGAGCGTGGTTTGACCTCAGTCTGATTTACTGCTTTACTTGGCCCTGCATTAGGATAGTTGCGGTTTTCCATTCCTGCTTCTACTAGAATCCTTGTGTTATGATTTCAAATCATTGAAAAGCATTTGCTTTGGATACAGAAAGCTTTGTCTGGTTGATCTTTGCTGTAATAGAGAGATTCTAGGCTTCTATTTTTTTTTTTTGTTTTGATTTTTTTCTGTGTATGAAAAATGATACATTTTTTATAACTTAAAATTTAATTTTAGATATTAGAATAATTTACTGTTTTCATGAAGGCATTTTCTGGATCAAGTCCATACAGGAAGAATCTGAAACTAGGAATATAGTTACAGTTCGTTACAGATCCATTTTTTCTTGACTAATGTCAAAGTATGCAATGAAAGGTGACTGCATAAGTTTGTTGTTTCATATAAATTTTGACCCCTCCTGTTAATGAAGAAGTGTAATGTATGTTCAGATTTAAAATATGTCAATCTTTAACTGACTTTAGTTGTCTACTTAATCTCATCCATGCTATATCTAAATATTACTGTCACTGAAGTTTTTCCCTCTTCCAACACCAAAAAACATTACACTAGGAAAACTCTTCAGTTTTGGGGGGGAAAAAAAAAACAAAGTAAATTTAGTTTATATATGTATGTGTGGATATGTTTGTATATGCATATAAATGTCTTTGCAAGTGGGGGAATCCATAGAAAGTACGTTCACTGAGTATTTTGTTTCCAATTTTATAATTTTTTTTAGTATTTTTCTATTAAGATGGACAGTTCTCTCAGTGAATATCTTAGTGAGTATGTTTGTTGAGGATATTTTTTACCTTAACAATGAGAAAAGTGTACAGTTACCTCTAAGAGGCAAGAATATCCAGTTCGGCATTTGTTTTTGCTGCCAATAATCTTTGCTATAATCTTGTCTCACCCACTGATTTTGTTATATTGCTGCAAGGGTGCATGAGTTGTTTCACCTTGGGAGTATATGATCTGAAGGCTTAGCAGTTTTAGTACAAGCAATTTTAACAGAAGTACACCCAAATTATTTTAGTACTGACTAAATTAAGTCATTTGATTTAAACTTAATCTGTTAGGGCAGTGGCTGTGGATTTTGTTATTTGTATGTGTTCTTAATTGTGGTGATTAACAGTCTGTATTTAGACATGCTGGTTAATGCAGCATCCACTGGACTCATTAGAAGCGTTCTGGTTTGGATTAATCCTTTAGCCATTTTAATCCATTCAAACCTCACTGATGATGTAATTTAAGGAGTAGTAATAAACATGGAGAAATATTTTGGGGTTTGTGTAAACAAATCATTAACAAGAGTCTCTAAAGCAAGGATACTACTACTTGACCCTTTTTAGCAAAGTCTCTTCTGCTGCTGATGCAGTGGTACTGACTGAAGTCCAAACTAGAGCAGCACACTCCAGAGGCATTGTGATAAAATCTGCTCAACTGAATGCTTAGTTTAAATTTTAAACAAAGTACAAGTGCATGATTGTGGAGTAGGTAAGAATAAAAGACAGAAATGCAAACTGTTTCTAGACAGATGTTTATGCATAAATTTGCTCTGATGTGTCACGAAAGAATGCAGCAGTTAGTATGAATTGTGGTAAAGCAGATATTTAGTACACATTAAGTTAATTTTATATTTTTAATGACTGTTACTTCCTCTGAAGTATAAAGGAATTGTATTGCAAGGAATACACAGGTGCATTCCTTCCAATGAGTGAGTGTTCATGCCTGTGATTGGAAGGCAAAGTTGTTAATATAATACAAATTACATGAGCGAAATATTTCATTTGGTACTGTGGAAAAAGGAAATCACCATGGCAGAACTAAAGTGGAGAAGTTTGGGAAAGGACAATAGAGTTAGAAATTAAGGAAGCAGAGGAAGCATTGAAATGCACGTGTAAAAGGAGGAAAGTTAGAGAATAAAAGCTAAACAAAAGAGGAGGATGATTAAGAACTATACCTGGATAACGCATGACTTCAGAATTAGTGGTTGTATACATAAAGCAGAAAACGTGGGGATGTTACTGAAAAATACTGAAATGTAAGTGCAGACTGGATGTGTGAATTAAATATGTATCCAGAGTATTCATTTACTGAGGAAATATAAAGCTATAAAGAAAAAGAAACGCAAGGGAAATGAGTTCAATTTCTATTTTATAATTTTGAATAATGTATCACCACAGTTCGTCAATTTATAACAAGTTCACTTTAGAAGTGACAGGTGCTTTTTTATGTTACAGGAAGAAAAATAATTCCAGGAAGCTGAAAACTGGTACAGGAGTCAGACATTAAAAATACTCTGTTCTCAGTAATACTATACATATAAATGGAAGTTGCAATTTTAAAAGAAGACTAGTTCTTTGAATGTATAAGTGGTGGGCTATTTTTTTTCTCTGCAAGACTTCACCTTTAAGATGATTAACAAATTAACTAACTAGATCTTAAAGACAGCTGTGAAATGGGCATCTGCTTTAGATGTCCCTGCCTGAGAAGTGGGGTTTGACCAAGTAAACTTGAGAGGTCATTTGCAACCTCATCTGTTCTGTGATTCTGTGCAGTATGTACACATTCTGGAGAGAAAAAAAAAAAAATGCTATTAATGGAAACAAATATATACAATGAACACATGATTTAAGCACAGTGTTTGGCAGTTATGCTGTGTTTAGTAGGTACTGTGTGCTTTGAGTTTTTTGCATTTTTTTCCATTTTCTAGATCATGCTTCCACACCTCTTCTTATTATATTTTTTTTTCCTAAATTGAGTTACATCAAGTTTTAATGGGAAGATTCATTTTCCTAAAATAACTCACAAGTAAGTATTTTAAATGCTGAACATATTAAATGGTTCTATAGCTCCTTAAGAGTATTTTTCCTTCAATGCTGAGAAGCAGTGGCACTTTTCTTAGGTTTTATGCTTGTTGTTACCATGGTAATTCTTTTTCTTACAGTCTGTTCCAAAGGAGACAGAATTCTGTTGGGTCTTCTGTTATTGTTAATTATGTGAAAAACAACCTAGAACATATTTCTCTGTAAAAATTCTCTTTTTTTTTTTCATTTCTAAGTGCAAATATAGCTCTTAAGTCTTAGGGAATTATATTTTCATTTCTTCCCTCTTTATTAATAATTCAGTCTTTTATTTCATGTTCCACATATTTAACGAAAATTGTCTTTACCTACTTCACGTTATTTCTAAATTGCATTTTATGGTATCAGAATAACTTAAAACTGTTGAAGTTAAGAACTGTTGAAGAAGAATCTGCAAACCATAATCTGATTTCAATTTTAGTAATCTGAGTTCTCTTCAAATCAGGCAATATTTAACATGCACAATAACTTATCATTTATTACTGTTTTCTGCAGCTTCAAAAGACTATAGTCAGCCTACCGTTAAGAATCACACTCAAACATACTCTTGAATATTTGTAGAATCTCGGTGGAATGTGCCCACAAATCAGAGAAATTATCCTTTGTGCTATTATTTTTCTTGAATAGTTTCATTTTGTATTTTCAATGAGGCTTTAAATGATGCAGTAGAGGTGAGATACACTGTGCTCCAATAAATGACATAAATAATCTTTATTGCTTTTTTCTTTTCTGGGTGGGTGAGATGCTGAGTGAAATGAGTTCAAGTGAGCTGGTTAGAACAATAACATTTCATCCTTTAGAGAGAAACATAAGGAACACCTAAATTAAAGGACTGGAACTGAGGTTTTTGTCCTCAGAGGCTTAGTGGTGTTGTTTCATAGTCTTCTGACATTAATTTAAATGTCATTGCCAAAAAGGTAGTCTTGCCCTAAGCCATGCATTTCAGTGCTTACTTTGCATCAGCAATAGCATCTGTCCAGTTTTGCAGTAGGTCTCATCAGCTCACTCATCCATTTGAGAATGATTTTTTTTTAAGGGACTTAAGAGGATTAGTTGCAAGCTGATCACTGAGCTTATCTAATTCATTTTGCAGCCGCAGGAATACTTATGGTGGTGTAAAAGAGGTAGGCAAAACACCTTGTGTGGGAAGGAGTGGAGGAAGGAGGTGTACCCCCAATAGAGCTGAGTGGGTTGCTGACCCAGTCCATTCCAAATTGTTTCCTGCTGTTTGCAGGTTTTGAAATACTTTAGTCTCAGACCTATTTACGTGCTGCTTCAGTGAGCTATTCTTAGTATTTTCAGAGTCAGGTTAATAAATAATTTTACCTGGAAACTTTTAAGCTGATTTTCCTCATTTTGACTAAAATTGATGAGGAAGTCTATTGGTATATTATCAAATTTACTTGAGTTCTGAGGTAAAACTACTTTTTTCCTCTTTTTACTACTTTTTTTTTTTTACTCCTTCCTTAATTGCATGCATTAGAAGATACACTCTGAATTTCTAGTCTTATCTTAAGAACAGAAAATAAGTTTTAATACTTGGTAGTTTAAATAGAGGAAACATAGACCTAGAGGTACAAAGAAAAGAAAAGAAAAAAAAAGTAGAAAATGACTCTACCTCCTGTGATATTGTAGATTGATCTTTTTTTCCTCCCTATTCTTCTTTCCAGTAAAATCATTTCAAGTGAAGACCATTGAACCATTCTGGGTATGAAAAGGAGCCCTTTCCTTCTCCCACCAGAATGTTCCTTCTGACACAGGGTGTAGCAGGCAGGAAGCCACTTTCTCTCCCGTTCTAACCATATATGCTTCAGGAAAATGTAATGTGTCAAACATGTATTAAACTGAAAAGTTCAGTTGCCTCAGTGAGGAGAGATTTAGATAAACACTTTTGACAGCAGATATAAGCGTACTAACTATGAGAAGGTATTTTTGAATTCAGGTGGATAGCATATAAGCAGGAGTTTTTTTAAAATTTTACAGATGTGGTTGGAATAATGATTAAGTCCACGGAGAACAAAACTTATGATCGGAGGCTTGGATTTACACATTCTGTGTACATGCATAGGTAATGCAGTGTCGCGTATTTTAATTTCTTTTGTTAGACATCAGGAGATAAAAGTGAGTGGAGCTAGAGGCTGGGAAACACTGCATTTGTAATTGGAGCCATAGGTAACATTTAGGGTATGCTCTTCCAGAAATTTTGAAAAGCATGACATCTGTTAACCTGTGTTGACTTTTCTGTTCTGTTATTTAATTAAGATCACAAATATTTGCTGTTGCAACAAATTACTAAAATAGCAGGCTACATGAACTTATAAAAACTGCTCCACTAAACTTGTCTTTTCAGTTGCACAAAATTAATGTATTTAAACCTTGGCTTGGCTTTGCTTCTCTTCTTTGTTTTCTGCAACAGATTATTAAAGGAAAGTATCTTGAGAGATTATATACTAAGTCCATAAACGTGAGAGTTAATGATAATGTTTAGGTTATTATCTATATATAATTTATTTTTCTTTTTATTTGTCCCTTTTCCCCTAGGATAAATTCCAGTAGGACTTAACTGTAGGCAGGAAAATCACAATCACCCTGTTTTTCCAGCGTGTAACAAACTGTGTTCACATCTGCTTTTGAAGTTTATTTCTGATCATCCTGGCTATAACTCCTTGCCCTAGCACAGGAAAAGGGGAAAT
This sequence comes from Gallus gallus, assembly GCF_016699485.2. NCBI lineage: Eukaryota > Metazoa > Chordata > Aves > Galliformes > Phasianidae > Gallus > Gallus gallus. Next base: position 32,405,570 of record NC_052536.1, on the reverse strand, counting down.
CTAGGCAGGAAACTGGAACAAAGAACTTTGTAGTGACCAAAAATAATATTCTTCCTGAATGTAATTTGGAGGAGGGGTAGTTTGATGTACAATTGTCTGCATTTTACAGGCGTTTTGAATAAATCAATTTGTAGGCTTTTAAGATTGTGTGAACTTCTTGGGTTGAGATCTTTTTTTTTTTCATCTGTCATACAGTGTCCTTTCCACTCAGATTGAACAGCCCTTTCTTTAAAATACCCTGTTGTGTGCTACTGTGTTCTGTTTATACGCATTTCCAGCAGGAAAATAAGTCTGGAGTGGACCTGCAGTAGGATTGTGGGCGGCGGGGCAACAGGCACTTGTGCTGCGCAGGGATCCCATGGAGCAGGAGTGCTGTGCAGGTGGTGGGGAGAGATTAGTACTTTGTGCGCACAAACAGGAAACAGGCTTTCAAAAGCGGGAAACCAGCCCTGAGCCATGGTGACCACTAATCACTATGAAGGTGAAGCTGAATGTCTGTAGCCTGCATTCTGGCAGAAAATGCACCCATACACATGGAGGTGGTAGCACTGTTTCTTGAGATGTTAAACACCAGATTTGGTCATTCTTGGAATTAAAGCTTTGTGTTTCTGTAGTATGGAGCAAGATAAAGAAAGTTTCTGAAGAATACAGGGATGTGATGCAGTTGTTATACTGGGAAGAGGATGGAGTGGGTCCTACTCCACAAGGGTGCCCACAGATCTGTCCTTTGGTAACTGTGAAGGCAATATGCGTCTTTAGTGATATTTAGTATTCATATTTAGTAATATGAGATTATACATTGTCCTAGTTAGTGAAAAATGTTTTACTATATTAATATTTTCATATTCAATGTAAAAATCTATTTAAATATAAATATTGATTCAGTGTAAAATCCAGTGTTAAATTTTAGTGCTGTTACATATCACAAGATAATTGCCTTAATCCGTTACTCTATTCCTTGGTGCTGACTGCTTGCTAAGGGTTGTCTGTTATTTATTTGAATATTTGGTTTTTGTGTGGATTTGTTTTGTTGCTGTTGTTGTTTTTTGTGAAAAATATTAATGTATCTACTCAGAAATGGCTACATGTTTGTTGTGTCTTGATTTGTTAATTATCACTAAAGGAGTCAGTCCTCAGTTAGTAGTTATCTAATAAATGTGAAGGTAAGCATGTGAATTTCATTAATTGAGGACACTTTTCACATTTGGTGAAGATGCATGGAGAGCTATGAATAGCACTGAAGTCTGTATGATAGAGTTTTAATTGATAACTTAAACATTCACTATGTTTATACATTCAGGGGACTTTTCCTTTATTCCTTCTTTTTCTTGAATACAATATTCTTCATAATTTATAATATAAAATTGTATTTGTTGTTTGAAAAAATACTGATTAATTCACAGTAGAATCTTTAAGTACTTTAAATTGTTACATAGATTCCTAAATTAAACTGTGATCTCTGAAACCAGAGGAGTAACAAGGAGACTTGAAGCCTCTTACATCATTACTGATGGAATTTCTACATCTTCGGCATATAAAGAGCAGGCCTGAGGTCTAAATTTAATGCAGGTAGATTTGTTTAGGAGAGGAAGGGACTTACAAGTGCAGTTCTTGCTCCTAAACAAGAGGATATGCTATATGTAATTTTAGGGTATCCTACGTATAATCATTCAGTCATCCTCTACAGATAGTTATGCATTACTGCATTTTCAGAAAAAGCGTATGAAGGAGAATTCCTTGTGGTTGTTTTATTTATTTATTTGTTGCTTGGTTTTTTTTGTTTTAATTATGGGTGGAGCAATTTCTTGTACTAGGACTGATAAGCACTTCCTGCTGACTCTGGCCCTAACTAACTCTCAAGAACGTTTGTCACGTACATTTGGTCTTACGTTTATCAGCACTGATTAGAAAATGTGAAAAGTGTAACACTTTTGCAGCCTTTCTTTTAACATCTAATGTGAACAGACCTAATTGAATTTTAGATGCCTGTATTTCCTCCTTAAGAATGACTGATACTGATTAAAAACATGTTTACAATTTAGTGTGTATATTTAACAGGGCTAATGAAGCTGTCTGAACTGATGTATTAAGCAAGCACATTGCTACTAGTATTCAAGTTATTTCTAAATGACCTAATTCAGAATCATTTCAATGTATAAAGATCCTACGTGATGAGCTGGTACTGGGAAAATAATCCTGGAGGTCTCTCTCTGTACTCTTATAGTTAAATGATCTTCCCAAGTTATGCAGTGCATATCATTAATACTTTGCACAGAGGTGTTTTCTCTGCATAGCTGAAGTGCTTGGGAATGTGATTTTCTTCATGCACCCTGTATAGTTAAAGCTTTCCTATGGTTTTTTGTCAAGCTAGTTAGGTAGTTATTCTTCATGGAAACTGCCAACCTGTGTGGTTTGCTACTGTATTTTAAGAATAGTGACCATCAGAAAGATGCTTCTACTGTTCTCAAAGAGGTATAATCAGCAACTTAGAGCATTACAATGCTAATTTCCTTTCCTGCACATGCAGAGTATAGTTTAAATGTTTGAAAAGTCCTTTGTTACCATTAAGGCAAATTTCCATTTCATTTCCATATTTAAGAGTAGGAGCTTGAAATTTAATGTTTCCAAATAGGAAATGTATTTTTTTAAGTTTCTTTGTTAACATTTGTCCATTATAAGACTTATCAAAACCTAAGTTAATATATGTTCATAAGGTGAATGTGTAGATCACACCATCACAGAATAATTTGTTAGAAAGGAAGTGAGACTGCTTAAATGAAGACTTATACTCAAAACAGGGGCATGTAGAACAACATCATGTATGGTTTTGAGCATCTCTGTGTATTAACACGGCCCAAGACCTCCAGGCAGCCAGTGCCCATGTTCTACCACCCTCACACCGGAAAAGTTTTTTGTGAGTTTGTATTTAAATGGAATGTCTTGTTTCAGTCTGTACCTATCGCCTCTTGTGAATTCAGTGCATAATAAAGAGTCTGGGTCTGTCTTATTTACTTCCTCCTACTAGGTAGGTATTTGCATATGTTGATAAGATCCCCCTAAGTGTTCTCTTCTCCAGGTTTACCAACCCTAGCTCTTACAGCTCCTCCTTGTACATGTGAACTTTTTTTGTTTTCCTTTGTTGTACTTACATCATTATGTTGACATCTTTCACTTACTGGGGAGTCGAGTATTGGATGTTGCACTCTAGATGTGGTTTTATCAGTTCTGAGTAGAGGGGAATGATTACCTCACCCGACCTGCTGCTGATGCTCTTCCTAGTGCAGCTTGGGATTTCATTGGTATTCTCTCTTGAAGGAGTATATTGCTGGTGTATGCCAATATAGTGTCTTCAGCACTTGCTCTGCAAAGCTGCTCAGACGTTAGATCCTCACTATTAGATTGAGACTGTACCAGGAAGGGGGAGACTGCATGCAGAATAAGGCTTATCCGGGGAAGGTGCACGTTGCATTGAACTGGGGAGAAGGGAGAAGTGCAGCAGGGATGCCGAAATACACTGAGCAGTTGGTATTCTGTTATGTGAAAGGCAAGTGGTTGAGACATGAGGACAAAGCAGCATGGAACTACACTGCACAATTCCTAGGTTCCCTGCTACATTTTAATACATTTGATTATGAATGACTTATGAGCAAAACTGCTAATCGAGCTCTTTTTGTAGCTTTTAAAATTATTTTTCAGTATTCTTACAGCTTCACTATGCCATTATTCTTTCTGCTGTATGATGTCACTCTAGTAACGATTACCAGACTAAAATATTTTCAGTGTAACCCAATTAGGCTCATTCAACTTAATTTTAAATCTCAGATAATCTTTGCCTATATGAAAGAGTTTTAAACTGAATTAACTTCCATTTTTTTTTAAATCTAGGTACTAAATTTTGGGTTTGAAATCAGTTTCTAAAATTGCTTTTTTGTCTTAAACGAGATTTTAATACCTATTTTAGGAAACCTGTATTATTGATACTATAAATTGTACATAAGTTTTTGAGCAGGTTTTTTGACTGTCTATTTCCTTCTTACTTCACCCTAGAATTTTAATAGCCATTAAAACAGAGCAATAATTTATGATTAAAGCACTGTTCATTTGGAGAAGATCTCTGGTTACCTAGAAAGTTAAGTTCCAACATTTGTGAATAACGTATTCATTGTTTGAATTCAATATATATTTTTAGCATTGCTGATTCATACAGTGAACCTTGAAGTCAAAGCTTAAAGGTTAGAAACAATAAAGATTAGAAACAATTAAGAAGCCTACTGTTCAGTTCATAGGTGTTACTAATTCAAAATTATTGTGAGTGTACTGTGCTCTAAAACAATATGAACGTTGTCAGCTGAGCTCCCTTGAGATATTCAGAAATAACACTGATTCAGGTAGAAGCCTTCTTGCTAAAAAAAATAAAATAAAATAAATCACAAGCCAAAAAAACAAAACAAAACAAACAACCAAGTAATAAAAAAGAATAACTAAATCCTCACATCACTTCTTCACCAATGAGAAAATACGATTTGCTGATTCTTAGCATTTTTATTGTAATTTTGTTGCTCTGGGGGGAAAAAAAATCACTTTAAAAAGAAATTAATAGCTTCATCAGGTCAAGGAATGTAGGGCTTGTAAGATGTCTATGTTCATTGTGAACTGTGTGAGCATATTGCACTAATCAGATTGCATTTCTTTTTATTTCTTAAGTAATTGATGTGATTTAAATCTATCTGATTGTTTGAATGCCAATAGATGAAAATTTGTCAAATTGTACTTTTGGGAAGGTGATTTCAGCTACTGTGTTTTCTTTCAGATTAGATATGCACAGCTACTGGTATATTACTGGAAAGTCAAGAAAATGTCTGTTGCTATAAGTTAGGACAAATAATAAGTACCAGCTGTTATCTATGATTTTAAACTAAATACAGTTGTATATCTATTTTTTTTAATTAATGAAGGGTTTTAAGAGTCCCTTAGATAAGGTTTAAAATAAAAGGCAGCACAACAGGAAACATGCTATAGTGATTAGTTCACACCTGCTGACTGCCTAGGCTTCGAGGTAACATCTGGCATGGAATGAGTTGATTCTTTAGACTTTTGTAGCTCTTTCTACAAAAACTGATTCTTTGAAGCCGTCTCTTTGTCAAGGTGCTACTTAAACTCATCCTGCTTTTGAAAAATGCTTATTGCTGTGGACACAGTTGTCATAAGAAAAGCTACAAATTAAAGGAATTTTTGTCACAGTTTACACTGTGTTTAATGTAACAAACCTAGAAGTGTAGAAAACAATTTAAGTGAATGGTATAATTTAATTAAAAAAAAAAAAGTGAATGGTATAGTGGAGTAGTGATTCTGTAACTTAGCTTTTGGTTTTGCTTACATACAGAGCTTTCACACCCCAGTTTTCATTCCCTGCTTTCTCAATTAAGTTTCATCTCACTCACACTCTTTCCAGAGCTGTCATTAGCTCAAGTTTTGTTGATGAGACGTAGTATTTGTACTACAGAGCACAGTTTGGATTTTATATTCTTTTCCAGAAAGCTCCAGAGTTCTGTTATCATATGCTGAAGTCTGGGAATGTCAAGTTTTTTGATGAATGTTTAAAAGTTCATAGGAATCTGACTACACTTTATTGTCTCTGTAGGCAGTATGAAATGGGAATGATTTATAACTTGTGTAACTATGTAACAGAGTTTCTGAGTGCTTCCTTTCTAAATGCTTGATGCTAACTAGATTAGGGAACAGAATACCACATTTGATAGGTAACTGATGGCAGCTGCTGTAGCAATTCTTTTCTCTGTAGTGTTGATTCAAATGGTCTGTGCGTTACAAGATTTCTATCCTATTAGAGTTTATAGGGATTCGTGGCCAGGAGTTACAAATCAGCCAACTGATGCTGCAGTGTAGGAGTTGCAGCATGCCATCTACTCGTGAATCAGCTCCTCAACTACCATGGTTTTCAGCCTGGCATTTTGAGGTAAACCAGTCCCAGTTCTTAGTTTATCCTGATGCGTCAGTCTGAAAATGAAGGGTTGAGGAGTTCATTGCTAATCTGATCCAATCTTTCCGTTGTGGGGCAGCAGCATCTGCCCCACAGGTCAAAAGAGAGTTGTGTGCAACTGGGGTAATAACTGATTTAGATACTGGGCTCATTTTAGTCTCCTTCCATGTTTCTCCTTCCATGTCAGGACCTTCAATTTTTGTAGCTATAAATGCAATTACTCGATTTCTATTTTAAGCTGGAAATTGTGTTGTTTCTGTAAAGTGGTTTTCACATTTTAGGTTACAAATGTTGATGCTTCTTCAGAAAGAATGGTAATTGAAGTTTGAAATAGGTGAAATAGTAGGATTTAGTATTTCAAATAAACTGAAGAACTATTCATATGTAATTTAATATTGACAGATTCTATGTAATGTGCCTGAGAACAGTAAACACAATATAAATAAAATGAATAGTTTTGAATGGGGCATTGGACAGCCTGATCTCATGAGAGGCATCCTTACCCATGGCAGGTGGTTGGAACTAGACGGTCTTTAAGATTCCTTCCAACCCAAGCCTTCTGTGATTCAGTGAGGAGGACTTTGAAAGGAATTCTGGCTTAATTGTCAATTTTTCATAAATACTGTTCTGTAAAAACAATTACCAAAAGCAAGGGATATTAAAAAGAATGGTAATGTAGGAAACCTGGCTAGATGACCACTCTGAAGAATTATATTCAAATATCAGCAGCATTTCTTGTCATAAACTGTAGTGTTTTTTGAAGACAAAAAGAAAAAAACAAATATGCTAAAAATCAGTACTACTGGTTTCTTTTTTACCAGTTTTGTTTAGTCTTGGTCTTCACACAAATACCCACAAGTCACAGCAAAGTCAGTGAAAATGGAGCACTGTCATTAGCTGGCAGAATCAAATTGTATAGTTTTATTTTTTTAAAATCATTTCATTTGATAGGAAAAGTCACTTTTGTAAGCCAGCCTGTCTGATCCTTGATGATTGATTACATTCAGCATGGTAACTCTTTCTCTGAGCCATTTTAGTCACTGATGTGAAGGAAAGTGAATGCATCAGTTACTGTACAAATGTAACTACTCTTAGAAACCTGTCCCTAGGGTCTGAGGCATCTGAAGAAGCAGAATAGTCCTGTTGCATAATTTGATAGTAGTTGTTTCTTTGTCAGCATGCCTTATTGTTTTTATTTTCTTGGTTGGTTGGTTTTATTATTAGTTTTAGGTTTTTTTTTTTTTTCTGGCTAGATATTTGAAGGCTTTTGAACATACTGTTTTTTTTTATGTAAATATATCTATGCTCTTCTCACACTGGCAAAGAAGTTCTGCAGCGAGCTTGATACTAATGCATTTGTACTTCCAAAGAATGACAGCTTAATATATTATTTTGGTTTTCTTTCAGATATTTAGTATTATGCTTTTATTTTCTTATTTTTAATTGATATTTAGTATGCACCAACAACTTTAGGGTTATTTTTCAAGTGAAATGTGCCAATTTTCTCTAGGTAGAAAGGAATTTCAGAGGATAACTGACCTGTAACAATATTGTATTGATGTTCCATATAAGTAGTTTTTCCTCAATTCATGAATCAGTATGATTACTTTTCTTTCCGTGATGCCATATCTCTCTTTATTAAACATGGTTAGGTGTCAGTATAATTTCTGAGATAACACCTTATAAACATGGACTGTATTATAAAAAGTAGCAGGTAATTAATTGGTTCTCGTAGGTATTTTTGGAGACTTTTGCCTTCTTAAAAAAACACCAGAATTGAAGAAAAATCCTATTTTTGTAATGTAATGTTTTTAGTAAACTGATTTTAGTAAGTGTAAATCAATAACAAGTTTTTGAAACCAGTCAGACAGTATGTAACACCTATGGCTCATCTCACCTGCTACCATCACCTATTCCTTCTCACCTGCTGCTACTGCCTGCTGTTAGTTGACTTTCAAAGGAAGCTAAGATTGGCAGAATGCAATTAAAAGAAGCAAGTTTTGATTGATTAGTACCTAGTTACATTCTTTAGCTAAAACCTTACCTTATTTTATGAACTTTAGTCTTCATTTTTGAAGAAGCAGCTGGAAATTGTAGCTCCTGGAGGCTGGTTGTGAGTCCACTTCTGTAAGAATGAACATCAAATTAATGAAAATGGGGTCCTTTAAAAAAAAAAATACTGGACATTTTTCTTTTCTCCTTTCATGCATTTTTAATTATTTTTCTTCTGATTACAGCCCATAGTTGCAGAGCATTCAGTAGCGGTGGGTGGCAGTCATAAATCTGTATAGTAGACTTCTGTAGCCTGGCTACCTGCTGGCACAATTACCAGCTTAAAATCAACAACTTGACAATTTGGAAGAGGCTTTTTACAAAAATCAGGATTTTAAGGAGATTCTTAGCATTTTTAACTCACTGCTCTCAAAGTTGAGAGGCTGTGGTATCGGAAAGCATCTGGTAATCTTTTTCTTTCAAACTGCATTGAAATAATACAGAGATTGTTTTTGGTAAGGTAACAAAGCAGCTATTGGGTTCTGTACTTTTTGGGCAGATGAAAGTATGAGGCCTGCAGTTGTAGATCACATGCAGTTTAAATCAGGTAGCTGCAGATATTAATAAACTGTATATAATACTGTTCATGTATGTACTTTGGAATGCAGCAAACAGCTTTTTGTGTTTGTGCCATACCAGACTGGAAGCATCTCCTTGTGCAAGTACTAAGATGGGAAGCAGTTATCCACTGTTCTTTCTTGCCACACTCCGTTTTGCTTCTGTTATGGCTGACAGCATACTACCTTCTCTATATTCTTTTCCTGCAGAAGCGTAAAATATGGCAGTCAGGGGCCTTGTGGGCTGGCAATTAACTCTGCTTTCCACCTGCCTCTTTCTATTTGTACTTCAGAATTGCAGTTTCTGTTTTAACTTCTTCCTGTTATTTATGCAGCCAGATCTGAGATTTGACTCAGTCAAAAGATCTGGAAAATCTAGTTTTCTTCATATAATTGTCAGATATGTGCACGCATTAATTGACACTTCGTGAAGTCTTTCTGGAGGGAAAGCAAGTAATAAAGGATCGCCATGAGGAGCTCATGTTAATATAGACTTGTAGCAGAAAGTAAAATTTTCTAAGAATAAGTAGCTGAGTACTGCACTCACTATTTGAGTACCTGAAGTTGTTTCACACCACTGATAATAGAAAAAGAAATTCTCATCCTAGTTATGATGTAATTCATTTACATTAGAAGTCGTAGAGTAGTATTTTTAAGTAGTTGGCAGATAACTATATATGAATTTTATTTCAATGTGATTTTAGTAATCAATGTAGCAATCAATAGAGTATACTTCCACAGAGATGATTGATTGAAGTATCCTTTAATTGCAGCCTTTAATTAGAATTGATGGCTCACCATTCTAACTCTTGTCTATTACATTAACAATTGCAGAACTGATTTACTTCCATTTAAATTTTGACACCCTGGGGAGCTATGTGGCTCAAATTCATATCTTTGCAAGTGAAGGTGATTTGTTGATAGAGATATGACATTATCTGTTTATATGTGCGAACAACTCTTTCTAATCATGTCCTATCCAGTTATTTGTTTTAGGGAGAGTAAAGGAGTAATAGGAGGACTGTTAATGTTCCATTTTGCTGCTATATTTTCTTTTTTTATTGTTAGGCCAGATTTCGTAGAGAATTACAGTGGAATTTTGTAGTGATAATTGCAGAAATGCCTTGCTACAAAGACTTGAGATATTAACATTATCAAATATATTCAAAGATCTTTCAAGCTCTTCATGCATTTTTTTTTTTCCTTTTAGGCCATTCATATTAAAGATTTAATACATTATAGACAGGAACTCAATTTTTTACTTATAAAATACTTTGAGATACATGTGTACGTGCACATCCATATTTGTATAAAAATATCTCCCTACCTGTGGACAAAGGTAAACCTTAAAATCAGCATTTTTATATTTGATTGCCCTACTTTCTTTTCCACATCAATTTGTTTTAATAAACTTCCAATATCTAAAGAATATGATGTTCCTATTTTGACACTTACTAAAATAAAAAGAAGAAAATTCTGTCTGAATGATGCATGGTGCATTTGCAGCAAGCTGTAGCTCACTCTGCCCTACAGGTAACCGGTTAATTGAGATACTGTAGAGTTTATTAGCAGAAGTATTGTTATCTTGCATACTGTAATAAACACTAAGCAGAAAAGTTAGTTCTGAATAATGGTCTGTCTTCGGCAAGTGATGTCTCTGGCTATACTGGAATGTGATTAGATTACAGATGAATTTTATGTTAAAGTATCTTTTTCTGGTACGTTAAAAAGTTAAAGAATGAGAACGTTTCCCAGATTATAAGATGAGCTCATTGGAGATTTTTTTTTTTTATTCTAAAGATTTATCCTGTTGGATTCCCTGAGAGTTGGCTTTTTTGACTGTTGATCGTTCAGCCACACACCATTGCTTAGAACGTATACCATGAACATAACCATTTGACTAGCAATTGACTTAGAAGATAGTCTTGAGTAATATGTGATGAAATCTTGATAATTTCAATCTGAGATGCCCATTCTGATTTTCTAGGAGCTTTGTGTGTCATGCATTGTAGACATGTATGAATTATCTAATTTAGTAAGATTTAAACTTGTGCTCAGGAATAATGACCTCTTATTTTTACTAGCACATGGAATCTCTGCATGTTAGAATTTCTAAGTCCTTCCATCGGTTATTAGTTAGATGTTCACTTGGGAAATTGTCAAACAACATCAGCATTGTAGTCATTTCCATGCTACTGCTCTACCTTGCAGTGAGTGACTGCATCAGAGAAGTCTTGAAGGGGTTTCCATAGAATATGGAGTCAACTTGGGAAGAAATGCAATTCCAACAGGCCATAGTGATAAAACAAAATCAGCATCACTGACAGGATCCTGGAGCAGACTGACTTCTATAAATCAGTCTGCAGAATATATGATATTTAAAGTTTGTCATCATAATATTAGTAAAAATAAAAAAGCATATCTTTAGATTTTATGTATGTATTCTTTCGTGTACACATGTCAAGAGAGAACAAACTTGAAGCCCAACACTCGAACTTATATTTTCTTCAGGACAAATGCCATAAAAACAGTCTTAAATAACGTGAGCAATACCTGCCCACAGATAACACAACAAAATATTGCTCAGCCTTAATAAATTTTTAGTGGGGAGGTTCATAGTCTTTAATCTCTCTTAGAGGTATTCAGCACCTAATGCTGTCTTTGTAATTGTAAATCTCCTTTGATTTTGTCTATATTTTACTTAATAAGCAGAAAGCAGTTCTCCTGGTGATAGTCCATCATCGTAAATAAACATAGAACAAAAAGTAGATCACTTTCCTATCTCATTTCTCACTGATTTTTCACCACTACAGTGCTGAGCTGATGGGTAGACAAACAGGAGTGTCATGAGAAACAGTGGACATTTCGTATATCCCCTACTTTAGAAATTCTCACCTGCCTGAGCTTGTGGCCTCCACTGCATTGTTATACAACAAACTAAATCATATAATTTTAGGCATTCTGCTATTTTTTTTTTCTGAACTAGAGGTTTATCCCTGAGGTTATTCAAGTCTTTCCACATTCATTTGCATTGTACATCTGGTGTTACCTAAGGAAGCATCCAGGATGTCAGCAAGGAAAAGGTGAAACTACATTTGAAAGGAGCCTTTGTTTGTTTTGAAAACTTGAAGGTTTTTTTAACTCAAGTTCATAAAGACAGTTTCTGTAGAGTTTCATTTCACTGGCTAGATCTGTATGCACAGGAGATTAGAGCTCCTTCTCTGTAAGAAAATCAGAAAAAGTGGGCTTTCATGTCTTTTGGGAGTCTTGCTCTCCTTTTACAATTTGTCTTCTGAGGGTATATTTTTTATTTTTATTTTTTTACTGAAGTGAAAACTTTCAGGAAAGGAAAGAAGAAACAGAAAACAATATCTGTTTCTTGACTCTAAGCTTCTGGCTATCTGCAGAGAACTGATATCTTGTTTACTGTCAATTCAAAAATAAACTTTTTTTTGCTTGTACCAGGACAAAATGTTAAGAAACTACCAGAAATTAAACACTGTAGTTGCTTCTCACAAAGGGAAATTTCCTCTTATCACCAAAAAAGAGAAAACCATGATAGTGTGATCATATCTGTGTCATATATTTGTAAATATCTTCACTGAGAAAAACTGATCATCCTTACACTGCAATGCAAGCTTACTTGCCAAGCTTTTTAGGATCTTACCTAACAGCAAGTGCAAAAATAGAGCATTGACAGTATTTTAGAGGGTTTCTTGACTCTCTCAGGGTCAGCTATTTGCACCCTGGATACTGTCCCAGTCCTCTAAAAAGAGGATCATAGTTAAAAGTAGCAACTTATAGATACCAACATGTGAAATCCATTTTTCGCTGATACGGTGCTATAATTTCAACAGAGATGAGACCTGTAAATTTCACATACTGAGAAAAACTGCTTTGTTCATCTGTATTTCTACTTGAAGGCATTTCTATGATGAGTAAGAAACCCCACTTTGTAATTCTGGTTTGATTCACTGATGGAAGTTTTATTTAAATAAATTCTGCTAGCAATGTTGAGTTGCACCTGAGCCAGTGTAGAATAAAATTTATAATGCCATCTTCAAAAGACTCTTGACTGGGTCATGGTTGATATCTTCTAATTATACATGTGAGGAGCAAACATTACAATAATAATCAAATACTGATCTGCAATGCTAACCTGGTGCAAACTCAGGTGAAATGTTGTATAATGGTCTTGGTTTGATTTTAAACTTGGAGGAAAGTTAATGAGTAAAAGCATTTCTAATAAAAAGTAGCACTGATTCTGTTATAATTTAATCATTTTAAAAGTTCAGGAAAGTGGCTTTTCAAATTTAATTTTACAACTTCTGTAGCTGTGATGATTGCTTGTAAATGAACAGCTGCATCTTCATTGCCACAGGCTTAAATTAAAGTCCCAAAGTCTCATAGGTTTTGAATTCCACAGCATGTTAGCAAGAAACCTGCAAATATAGAAAGTCTGAGGTTCGGAGGCTGGGTGCAATTCATGCAATATTCATAATTGGTAGTGCAAACAAAATACAACCTTGCACCAACTGCTGTAGTGAAAGCCACGGTAGAGGTTAAAGTGTAAAGAAAAAAAAACAAGATTTCTCATAGTTATGGAGGTAATGTGACTATTATATTCTTATTTTCTATTTAAAAACTTAATTTTTAGGTGAAATTGTATTTTATTTTTGTTTCTTAGAGTTTCCTAACTCAAGTTGAATTAGCCCATGTTATTTAAGATGTTTTTTTCCTCATTTCTCTTCAGTTTGATGTTGACTTATTCCATGTTACTACTTCCTTTTGCACATGTATAAACATCTTCATTATTAGTACTTCTACTTGCATTATTTGGGTCAGAAGTGTATTAACTTAGGTGTGGTACAAAAGCCTGCAAAAAGTACAGTGACTACGGGGAAAATTCTCATGGCTGTAATTCAGAGTGAAATCAGAATGTGTCATGGCACTCAAAAAATTGCACCATGTACTTCTAGCAAGAAAGACAAATTTAATGAATGGGAATTAGGTAATCAGAAAGTCTTCCATCTAATATATAGAGATAATATATATTTTCAACACATTAATTGTTAGCATTTAAATAACATTCCTAACCTTAGCAAGGCATCATACTACATCTTCCCCACAGACTGGCATCATGTGGATTCACTGCCCATAATTCATTTGTTCATCTGCTTGCTTTTCAAAAAAAAGGTTCTATTACAGGTTTATTTTTTTCTGTTACATGTTTTGGCTGATAAGATTTTGAAGGTTTCGTAGTTAAGAATTGCAGTAGTTAGGCATATTGAATGCACCGGTTGTAGTGGAAGAGAAGCAGCAGGACAGCATTCACCCACCACAACTTTTACCTGTTCTGTACACTTAAACCTCTTACACTTCCCTGCTACTAAGTTAGAGAAGCTGTATAAGCGTCACTGTATCAGAGCTGGGGAATGAAGCAGACTTAGGATTGCTGGAGACTGAGTCACTTCTGGTACAGAATTCATACAGCAAATTAATGCAGGATAAATACTGTTCTTAAAGCTTATTTTCTGATTTATAGGTCTACTGCCTTTTTACATAGAAAAGCTCTCAGGCAAACACAGAAAGTGACAATTTTCTATGCATTCGTATCAGGACGAGTCTGCCGTTTGGAGGTCAGCTTGTCTTCTTGCCGCCTCAGAAGTGGTGAGGTTCTCAGTGAAGTTTATTTCATATTCTTGCGTGTCAGGGCCTTGGGGGAGTTTCTGGGAATCAGCAGTGTATGCAGATTCATCAGAAATTCTAGTCCACAGAATGGATCTCCAAAAGAGAAAGAATGGGAAAACTCTGCTGCCATGGAATCACTAGAGATGCAAATTCCTTCCTTCCCCCTGTCTCCTAAGGATGCTTTCTGAGCAGGATTCTCAGCTTATGATTTAATTTGGGGGGAGGTGTGTTGAGTATTTATGTAGTAATTTCATTGCAGGTGATTTAATTTATTTCATGTTGTTTGTGCATATTTCATACAGTTTGTGCATTTAGAAAGATGTAACTTGAATTCAAGCAGTAATATTCTCTTTACAAACATTCCTGAGAAGATTTTCTAACTGTAATGTTAGTGTTTGATCAGATTTGTGCATCCTCACTTTTATAATTTTTTTTATCATCTGCCCACTAATTTGGCAATCTCTGCCAGAAACAGTACTTTGTATGGATTCCTGTTATAAACAATGATTCTTTTTTGCTGATAAAGATCTCTTTGTTTTGATACACTGGAAGAGTAGCAGGTGTCATGTCTGCTAGATACATAGTAAGTGTGTTGAAGGATATTAAAGAATTTCTGTGTTAGGCCATGTGGAAAATCCTAAACCAGGGCCTACTAGAAAAGTTTTTTTGTCCAGTTTAAAAAAAAAAAAAGTTACAGGATTTCCACCAAAAAAAAAAAAAAAAAAAAAAAGTTGCCTTACAATTTTGATGTTGTCTTAGTTTTAACTGGGATAGAACTGTTTTAATCAGGGTGTCAGTTATGATGCTGTGTTTTTGGTGTTAGAAGAAGAACAGCATTGAAAAAAGAAAAATGTTGATAGCACACCACAGTTGCTGCTAAGCAAGGTGGCATAGAACTATGGCCATTCTCACTAAAGGATTGGTGAGGGGGGCCACAGAGCTGGGAGGGGACACAATTGCAACAGCTGACTTAAACTGGCCACAGGTATGTTCCATACTGAATGATATGCAGAAAGTTTTGAAGGGCTGGGAGTTTATCTCCCTCTCTTCTGCTCACTATGGGAACAAGCTGGGCATCGATCAGGGAGTGGTGAGCAATTTTTGAATGGCATTCCTTTAACTCTTTGTTCAAAATTGAGGAAAAAAATCTTAGTCCTCAATTCTGCTCTTGATCAGTAAAACACTATGAAGTAGAAATGATTGTCCAGATAACCTCAAATCTAAGAATCTTAACATTGGAATATGGTAGTATTTGTATAAATAATGAATTGTGACATTATTTTAAGAGTTCAAAATAGTTGCAATATGTTTGGCATATTCAAAAATAAAGAATGGTTCTTGTGTGGACATAGTTGTAGTAGTGCCAGGAGGTCTTTTGTTCATTTAATACTGAGAGAGTAAGAAGGTTCACAAAAAGCTAAGGTTCACAACTTTTTTTTTCCCCTTCAGTGTAGTTGTTATAACATATGAAACATTAATTTAAGCAATGTGTTTGTTTAGCTCATTGGTACTGAACTTGCCAAGGCCGTTAAATCTACCCTGACTAGTGAAACCTGATTTTTTACAAGAATGAAAATAGTTGAGCAAATATTTATAAAGGAGGAATTTTTAAGTGCTTTGGATAAGCGTGTAAAGCTGTAATGGATATATAAATAGAGAAAGAGCAGTTGTCATCCCCTGCAAAAAGTTGTGAAAAAGTTCTATTTAGAAATAGTTCTGCCTACTTAACATTTTATATTCCTTTTTGTTGTCGATTTTTATGTGATAAAATATTTGTGAATTTATCTGCTGGTAGGTGTTAATCATTCTGGCCTTTGATTTTATATTGAAACATTCCTTTTCTTTTTTTTAACTGACACTTCACTTTACCTCTCACTGCACCAATTTTACATGTTACTTTTAAAGGTACTGTGTAGCATTAGTAGTAATTATTATAGCCTTGGTATTAAGAATAATACAGCATACATATTGTAGCTGACTCTGGAAAACAGAGCTGTCTTAGATATCTGTATAGAAAGACTTTGAGAGGAGCCTAATGTCTAATTGAAGTTAACACTAAAGTTCCTTGCGTAGTTAAGTAGATAGTTCACATTGTTGGTTCCATTATAAGATGGATGGGGTGTGTTGATAATGAAGGTCCCTGTATTTCTTAAGCATCTGTCTTGGACTGCGTAATTTCAGACAGGTATATTTAGAGGGACATAACTGCCACTCACAGGGAGAAAAGGCACAAAACAGTGGGACATACTGTAAAAGAGTTACAATCTGGAATCCAGAGAGGAGCTAGGAAGAAAAAAATAATTTTATTGCACTGACTGTGTAGGCAGTACACACAAATTCCCCCTATCTGTTAGCCATATAAACCCTGAACTAGAATGTCAGTACTGGAGACCAATGAAATCAATGTACTGTACAGCAGCAAAGGTGTATGTATGCATTTGAACATGTTTCTATAGGAATGTTGTAAGTGCGTTGATATAACAACCTCAGAATGGGAGTTGATCCTATTTTTCACATGACAGCATTCTTTCTAGAATTAAAATATACATCTGTGTGCATCCTTTTCTCATATTTCTGGACTGGGACATGGAGTAATTCATATGCTATAGCCCTTGCTATAACTACAATTGCTATAACTTTTTGCTACGCTTTATCCTTACGTGAAATGACTTTATTTTTGATGTAGTATTAATCTTGAAAGGCTTTTATTTGTAGGGTTGTGACTTAAAAAGCATACAGTAGCAATAGGTATGTTGTTAAAAAATTAACTTTACATGTTCGCTTTCTGTTTTTTACTCGCAAGTATATTTAAAATATACCTGCAATAAACATGTACTTTCATAGTGTACAAGTATTAGAAATTCTTCTCTAGGATTAGAATAATTTCTAAGCTTAGTATAGCTCATTTAACTGGAATATGTTATTTGCTTCTTATGAACAAATAGATAGTAATGAGTATATTAGGTGATTTGATTTCTTGAGCATCTGGCCTTATCTAAAAAAAAATTTCCACAACTTTTCACCAACTTTTAAGCTATGAAACCTGAGAAATTATTTTTTCGGAGAAAAATTCCCATGGTGATTTGAACTGTTATCACTTTAAATTATAAGATGCATCACTTCCTACAACTTCTTAAAGTATATTTTACTGCTTAAATAGAAGTGGGCTTTTTTCATTCAGTAAATGTATGTGTAGGGGGCACTATTAAGGTTTACATTACTGTAGTGTAGCATGGAGAGTTTAACTGCCAACTGAACAGTGCTTTGCATGAAAAATATTACTGTTCTTTTGTTCTTATCAAAGTTCATTTCAGATATCTTTGAAGAGCACATTTTTTATGTCTATATATTCTATTGTCTTCTTACAAAAATAAGGTCAAATCTTTTTTCCTCTATCAAGTTTGATCTTATGGGTATATTTTGTGTGCTTTCATTTTAATGATTGTCAGCTTTCTTTTTCTCAGAGACCTTCTCATTTTCATCAATCTTAGATGTATTTTATTATTTTGAATTTATTTATTTATTTAGATGAGTAGTGTTTACTGGTTGGGTAAAATATTAACAGCAAAAGTCTTGGAACCTTAGTAATCTTATATTTAAAAGCAACCAATCATCACCGTATTTGAAAATAGGTATAGGAAACATAATGACAAGCCCAATTCATTTTGAAAAATTATTTTATTCAATATAAATTGTGTTCACTTTCTGACTGAAACTGAATCTTAAAACAAGTACTTTACCCATTACTAACTGCTTTTACTATTACATATTTTTGATCAAAACAATACTACCTTTTTTTTTATTTGTGTAGAAAATGTTATGATGGAATTACGTGGCTGTTGATTTTGTTTGTTTGAGCAGTAGTACTTTTGTTGTAGAAGGTTTTATAAATAATCTATTAAGTCAACCATTTCTCCAAACATGTTGAACAAAAAGTATGAAAGCTGCTCTAAAAGTAATGCCTCCTGTTTTATTTTGCTGGCCTGTGATGTCAGAAGTGGATGTTGGTGGTATGGCAGCATAAAATGAACCTTCCTGCTAGTACTCAGTTATATGTTGTTGCCATCTAACAGATGGCAGTAGAGGGGCAGTCTAACCCAATGGCATCTGTCATGGAAGTGTGTATGAAGCAAAAGTGTATAATTGAATTCCTCTATGCAGAAAAAAGTTGCACCCATTGATATTCATTGACGCTTGCTGAACGTTGATGGAGACCAAACAGTGGATTGTGTGCACAGTGAGGTGATGGGTGGTGCATTTCAGCAGTGGTGACAGTGATGTTAAAGATAAGCCATGTTCCAGACAACCATGCACAGCTATCACACCACAAAATGAAGAGTTTCTTGGTCATCTCATCCACATGAATTGGCAGCTTATGACCAGGGAACATTCTAAGGAGATGAATATCACTTTCAATGCATTGGAAGTAATGGTGACAGCATTGGAGTATTGCGAAGTTTACACCAGGTGGGTCCCAGAAGTGCTCACACAGGATCAGAAAGAACACTATATAAAAGTTTTTTCAGGATATATTGGACCAATACGAAGCTGAATGTGACAGTTTCCTGAATTGCATCAATACTAGTGATGAGATGTGGTGTCATCACTAGGATTGAAGTCAAAACAACAGTCCAATGAGTGGTGACAAGAGAATTTCCCACTAAAGAAAAAGGTCAAGACACAGACCTCAGCAAGTGAAGTGATGTGCATGGTCTTTGGGGATAAGAAAGGAGTGATTCTTCTGGATTTCCTGGAACTCTGTCTGCTACATTGCACCACTGACTAAGCTGAAGGCTCAAAATTCAAGTCAGGCCAGAGAACAAGACAATCTTTCTCTTGAAACGTGGTAATGCCCAGCTGTATACCAGTTTCAAGACTATGGGGCACATTGCCAATCTTGTCTGAACTGTCCCTCCACACCCACGATAAAGTCTGGATTTCATGCTTCCTGGGTTTCATCTGTTTGGCTGATGAAAGAAAATGTTGTCATATGAAAGGGTGATATGTGACTATGTTACATGTTGCTGATGAGAACAACAATGTCGTCATAGCAGCTTTGAAACAGTGGATCATTTCCTCTAGTACAGATTTTTACATGCACAGCATGCAAGTTCTTGTTCATCACTGGCGAAGATGCATTGCTAGTGGTGATAGCTATGTTTAAAAAGGAGCATCTTATAGCTGAGAATTTGCTATATCCTATTGTGCTCTTTGTAGCTGTTGTAGTTTCTGTATAAATAAATAGGAGGCATTACTTTCAGAGCAACCAATGTATAGTGTTTCTGTCAACAGTTTGTAGTCTTTTCCAATTCTTAAGCTTTTATTTTCTAGAAATTTGGTTTTTGTTCATTTACATGCACATTTTCTGATTGTTTTTCATCTAAGTAACAATCCTACTAAAACCATAGCAATAAAAATCCCTGACCTTTTCTTGATGTGAGTGGAATTAATGAGCTTTTGCAAGTGGAATCTACAATTTTTTTTCATTAAAAAGTCTTAAACAGAGGAAAGTAGTTGTGTTAGACAGTAAACAAGGATTACAACAGTGTAATAACTATCAGTAATTCCTTATCTCTGTTTGTGTAATTTAATGTTTTGGAAATTAGCATGAAATCCTTAGCTGATATCCCACGAAACATTTTGTATAGAAGGGATTGTTTGCTTTCAAGATGACTCTCCATTCTCTCAAATCCTTTGTCAATTGTGTGGTGTTTTTGTTTTTTTGTTTTTTAATTTTACAATCTTTTTAATTTCATACATTTCTTTCTCACAGGGGAATAGTCTCTCAGTTCATACTAATAAATACATCAAACCTGGATTCATGTAATTCAGTCATGATCTGATCACAATGTACTCTGAACTTGAAGTTTTCATATAAATATAAAAACTCAGACGCTTTGAAGCAGTTTTCATCTTGATTCATTTCAATATCTAAATTGTACTTAAGGAGGTAACTTTCAGTACATATAAAATAAATAATATGTGAGTATTAATGTATATGTGCACGTATGTTCATGGCTAGCACAGTTATCTAGATGCATCCGTATATATTCAAATTGAGTAACTCAAGCTATCATCTTGCTGTGTTGTGTACTTTGAGAAAAAGCCAAAGTGAAGTTGCAGAGACTGTGAACACTTGCTAAGACAGCTGATTTATTTTGAACTCCTAGCAGTGTATCTAAGAGTCTGTCATGTTTCAACATTGCTATATAGATTAAAATTTTATTGTTTTATTGTGACAAGCATTTATTTTGACTTATCTCCTGACTATGTGTTGCCTCACACTGATGTTCTTGTGTTCAGGTGTAGCGGTCTGTCCCAGCTTTGTGGTGGTGAAGTTACAAATCACGCTGGGGCATTCTCTTATACCCCACTGAAAGTGGAGTTGGGCACAGTGGGGCACACCCTGGAATGCTCTTTTTTTCCCTTCATAAATCTATGTGAGGACCTGGGAAAGCATTGAGTTTGGGATCTACAGTTGAGTAAAATAGCCCTCTCTGGAATCTAATTAGCTAACCATTTTGGCCACGTTGGTGTGTCACATCTGGAAGGCAACATATAATCCGTATGGGCTCAGCAGTCACCTGTTTCTGCTAAGGCTTCCTGTGAACTTCAGGACACCTGATAAGAAAATACTGGAAGACTGATATTTTCTAATGTGCACTTTTCCAGATTTTAGCAAATCACATGCATAGATTGCACTTCATTAACATCACGCGTTTCAAGAAACAGACTGTTATTCATACGTTTCAACTTCTTTATTAGATGTTTGACTGATGTGAAGTATAAGATAGCTACAGAAAACATTAATAATTAGAATTTTAGGAGGTGTAATTGCAGATGAAACAGCAAAGGGATCTATTTATCTCTGTTAAAGAGGAATAGAATATTAGTTAAGCAAAGTGTGTCTAGTCCATAATTCGCATCTAAGTTAAGTATGCCTTGGTTTTATGAAAGAGACATCAAGAGGATTCCTACAGGCCATACTTATTTCTTTTTGATTTCACAGATTACTTCAATTAGATTTTTCTCTTTGATTCTGTTACTTTAACTACTTTATCAGGCAATATTAAGTTTCAGTCTCTAATTTGGTATGTGTTTTGTGTAAACAGTTCCCAAATTAATTAGTCTGGATCAAAATGAATGCAGAACATGAGTGTGTTAGCATTGCTGCCAGGCCTTGTTGCCTCTTCTAGTCAGGGAAGTCTATTAGGACATGAAAGTTTGTGTTGAGAAAGATGTCCTTCTGTGGTGGAGATGGGAATAAGCTCTCAACTAATAACAATTAGATCTATCTCAAGAACTGAGAATACAGGTACAGCAAAGAGAGGATTATCGATGGGGAAGAGTGCCTTCTTGAGCTTTCTATGACATTTTGTACATATGTGACTTGTTACTTGTTACATTTAAGGATATGTACATTTCGTCACTTATCTGATACAAGTCTCTTACATCTCTTTGAAGTAAGAAACACTACTAATGTATTTCAATAAAACACATTTTTCATCGTCTTGTTTTATTTATTGAGATTTTATGTAATTGCAGAAAGGAAATTTTATACACAAGGAAGAATTTTCATGTTAAGAACGCTACTGGCAATTTACAAAAGACTGTTTATATTATATTGCCAGAGTAATTGTGTCAAGGCACAGTCATATTTTACCAAATTCTTTGAGGTAAGTAACAGGCTGAAACATTTGCTAGCTGTGTTAGAACTCCGCTGTACAGGCCTTCTGATCATTGGTCAGAAAAATAAATGCATGGTATGCAAAGGTTAGTAGACAGTTGTACTGTGATTTATCAAATAAAAAGCTTAATGCAACTCAGTTGATGAGAGATTGTAACTTAGCCTTTCCTTTAGTTAAGTCTTAGCTGTGGCTCCTGTGTCAGGTTTTCCCTTTCACTGACAAACAAATTGGCATGGTACACTGGAAAAATATAAGGAGATATAATTAGTAGATGTACTGGGGGTACCTGGTGCTGGAAGTGCATTGAGCTCTGTAAGATTGATGTAAAAACCCAATAAAAAATATACAGAAACACACAAAAGCTAGGCATTCATTTCTGAAAAGTACAGTGTGTTTCCCAAAATATTTTGACTCAGTTTCACAAAATACAGAAGGACACTTTACTTTTTAGTGAATGTTTCTGTGAATACAGTAGAACTTTTGCTTACTGAATTACAACTTTGCAGGAACCACTTAAAGCTTGCTGAGCTTCTTTCATTGTATTGCATCCTGCATTTATTTTAATGTTTGTTTTAAAATCTGTATCAATTGTCTAATAAGTAACTTTCTCAGATAATAAGCTTGTTGTGTGAGAGTTTGAAGGTTCACAACTGCGTTTAAAATGAACTTTAGATTATAAACTAGAGGGAGGTAGTTGTGAGGGGATGTTTGCCAGAAGTGAAGTTCTAGGTACATAAAGGGGTCAGAAGGAAAATGAATGATGAAAGTTAATGCAAGCTTTTAAGCTCTGAGGCATACCTAACTTAAGTGAATATCAAACCAGGATTTTGTTTATTTGCTTTTAAGGTTGATGGCTGCTAATGTTTACCTATTTCTCTCCCCACTGGAACTGTGGAGAGTATTTTTTCTAATTCAATATCTGTTTTCGTATTCAAAAGTTAGGACCTATAAATTGCCTCCTAAAAGCAAACAAACAAAAACCTGGCTCAAATTCCCTTTTTCTGTGTTAGTTTTATAAAAAATATTTTTGGTGAGCATAATTAACAGGCAGGTGATAACCACCTAATCTGCGTTTATTAATTTTCTGTGGTAAAGCTATTCTTGACTTGTATATATTTTCTTCATATATGTAAAAGGAGATTTATCATATATGACAACAACTCTGATTTGATGTGTAAATTATTTTTAAAAATATAATTTTATACTGGCAAAGTCTACACACACACTATCCATAACGACACAATTGGTAGCTTGTCTTTCAAGCTTTAAGCTGTTTCAAGAATGGGATTTGTAGTTTTAATACATATTTTGAAGATTATATGAAGAAGTATTGCTGGCTGAGTTGTTCTCTTTTTTATAGAAACTTGCAGTGGGCTTGTTAAATGTCTGAAAATAATAAATAATCTAATGGTTTGCTTTAAATGCTAACTGAGACTAAAAGCTTTTTAGATCTCACCAACTTCAGTGATTTGTAGCCTTATTTTTGTTGTGCAGGTTGGTCACGTATCTGATAGTTTTTCTTCTGCGGCTCTTCCAAATGATTGTACAATGTTATCTGAGTGAAAAGCCATTAGATTTATATGAGGGAATATGACGATGTTGCTTCAAAAGATTAAAGCATTTCCCAGCTCTGTGTGTGTGTGAATTTCAGACCCCCTCTTCTTTTTGACTTTTTTTTTTTGTTTCTTTCTTTCTGTAGAAATCATAACACCTAACCCTCAAAGAAAGTGGGCTGCTATAACAACACATTTTGAAGCTGTATCTTACTCTTTGTGGAGTGTGCATTTGCACAGTTCTCTTTCTTCGTAGAGTAGTGATGTCCATTTACTGCATTTTGGTTTATGCATATTAGAATGCAGTATGTTTGGACTGTAGTATGATTAAATGTGTGTACTTTATTGCGTGTTCTAAAATAACACAGACAGTAGCATACCCTCTAGTCACTTAGTGCCAAGTCCAATGAAATTCCTATTTAGCACTGGCTGTTCTCCTTTCACATGTTTTGACAGCAGTCATCCTTGTTAAGTGCTTTCCACATCAGACTCCGGTAGCTTGGATGTAACCTGATCTGTGTTTGATTTCAGTGTGTTGTCTGCGGACCTAGAGAACACTTGCATTAGCTGCATTGATCAATCCACATCACATCTCATCATTTAGGAGACAATTAATACTGCAGTGTAAAGACTCCCCAGAGCATTTTCTTAGAGCTGGATTGCTTTACACAAAAACCACAGGAGTTGTTTCTGAAGAGAGGAAGAAGTCAAGTAGAAAAGAAAAGTAGACATCAAGGCTATGTGCAGGAAGTAAGCTTCGTTTACAATGGTCACTTCCACTTATGTCATTCAAACCCCCCTTCTTTACTAGTGTTATTTGGGGAGGGGGGGAATAGGACCATTGTATTTTGAAGATGTTTTATTGAAAAACTGTTATAACTGGTCACATAAATATTCTTAATTTTTTGCTATATACTGACAAATATATTGACGCACACATAGCACACTGCTCAGAATGTAATCAGTTTATTCTCAGATTTAATCTCAATGATTATTAACCTGATAGTTTCTTAGATAGTGATTAGCATGGTTTAGTTCTAATTAAAATTATTTTAAAATGACAGTTTAATAGAGAAAATATT
The DNA here is from genome assembly GCF_016699485.2 of Gallus gallus. Classification (NCBI taxonomy): domain Eukaryota; kingdom Metazoa; phylum Chordata; class Aves; order Galliformes; family Phasianidae; genus Gallus; species Gallus gallus. Next base: position 32,380,949 of record NC_052536.1, on the reverse strand, counting down.
GTTTATTTATCTTTAAATCAGTTTAGCTGTAAAGCTACTTCCAGGAAGCTGAATTTCAGTGTTGCCTAGTAGTGTGTGTTCCTTTAAAAAAGGCACTGCAGGGTTTTGAGTGTATATGAACACATTTGGTTACTGAGCAGGCAGGGCTCTTTATCTTTGCGGAATGCAATATTTAATCTAAAGAGATTACCCACAGTAGCAGATGGGAAACATTTAATAATGAAAAAACATTTGTTCTTGCAGGTGACTAAGGCTACTGTATTATTCTCTTTTACAGACTGCATTGCTATGTTGTAAGAAGTGTATCTTAGGATGGGCTGATAACCATATTGGGCAAAATTATATAGTGCAGAATATAGCAGAAAAGAAAACCAGGTGGCACTGAAATCACTGAAATGGTAACAAACGAGACTACACTTTGCAGTGTTTGGGAATGAGGAATATTTTTAAAGACTGTTTTTCTTGAGCACCTGTACTGTCTTTATAAAAGAGAATGGAGAGTCCAGGATGGGACCATGCAGTATCTCCCTCCCCTTTGGTGGGCTAGTATTCCTACACACACAGTAAATATTGTTTTCACATATCAGACATATTTGAGAACTGTGTAGTATTTTTCCATAATCTTAGAAAATGGATGCTTAGAAGGTAATCCTGTAGAGTCTAGTGACCCTACAGGAGCAGCATTCAGCACTTCTGTATTAACAGAAGTTCCTGAAAGGTAATTTGTGAAGTCTTAATTAGTTGTTTAGTACAGACTTTCATAATTTCTGGTAAATCACATAAAACACAACTTTAACACCATATTTTCAGTAAAGTTATTGCAAGGATGTTTTAAAAATGTGAGTATTCTAAAAGATAAGATGACTACTCAAACATATGAGTTCAATTGGCATTGAAAGGTCTTGCCATAATGATTTGCAGTTGTTTTAAAGATTCATATATTTATTTCTGCTCTAAGTCATTGTATTTGCTCTTCAGGTGTACATTACAAAAGTTTATTTCAAGTTCCTCTGCAGTATAAGCTATTACTTTCATCCTTGTGTTTACTTAAATTTTCTAAAGAATTGCTGAAATAGTCTAGAACTAGACTAAAATAATTTGAAAGACATGTATTCTGTTAAAAAAAAAAAAAAACACCTTATAATATTTGCTAGTATTTCCTACTGAACTGTATGTTTTCTGTTCTTTTATTCTGAAATGGTTACAAGTGGTCTTTTATCCAGACTGGATTGGAAAGCTATATGTTTATGGAGTCTACATAAATATGAATTGCTTAAAACTTTTTAAGATACTTACTGAGATACTGCTACGTGTTTTTTTAAGGCTGCTTTTGAGCACCATCTTTATGACATAATTCAAGTGATTTGTGAGTTCTGACAAACCAATTTTATTAAGGTCAGCTTTTTTCTTTCAGGTACTACGGAGCGCGTGTGTCTGATCCAGGGAACAGTTGAAGCACTAAATGCAGTTCATGGCTTCATTGCAGAGAAGATTCGAGAAATGCCTCAAAATGTGGCCAAGACAGAGCCTGTCAGCATCCTACAACCTCAGACCACTGTTAATCCAGACCGCATCAAACAAGTGAGTTTTTGGTTGGGAATAGAGAGTCACATCAGCTCCTTAGAATTGGCTTCCTTTTTCAGAAGCTTTAAAATTTTAAGACGGCAAGGGGTGAACATAATACGTTCCTACAGAAAATGTTATTTTCCTCTTTAGTAATTTACTAAATTGCTAGTTCTCTTCTTCCTTACACTTGCATGTTCCATGTTTCCCAGCAGTTCTTTTAGTGTCTTACAAATTTCAGACTCCTAATGTGTTTCCTTAGTAAACTCTTCTTTACTGTATAAGGCAATAATACACATCTCGGTTTTAGTTTAAAAAGGATTGCTAAAGTTTAAAATTAAAAATATGAGTCTCTTGTAAATCTTTAGAGAATTAAAAGAATGTTTACTATTTTTATGTATCTTAAATAAAGCAAAAACAAACCCAAAAATGTTAATTGTATTTAAACCTTTTAAAAGATACTTAGAATTTTTACATGTGAGAATTTGAAAATATGAAGATAACTTACTTGGGATGTTATCTACTTATCATTTTCCGTTATTTTTGGCATCTTTTTGCCTGTTTTGTACTGTCTTATTTCAGTATCTATAGGACATGCAAAATATATTTTCAAGATATCATTGGATTAGTGTTTTCTCTAGTTCATTTTAATTTCCAGAACAATTCTAATTAAAAAAAAAATCATTTTCTATAAGGAGAATGTGGAATTAGTCATATAGAATTTTAAATAAATTATTTTCCATTTTATTGAATAAGAAAAAGACGAAGAAAGAAATGAGTGAACGTTAGTAATATTTTGTTTTATCTATCAATCCTATCCTTAGTTTCTCAACTTTCCTACGTAGAAAAAGTTTGTTTGGTCCTCTACACTAGGAAGATTCAGTGTCCTATAAAGTAATTTGGTAACTGTATGCAATTAGTTTACTTTCTATGTAATGCCACACACAGAATGTATGTATGAAGATGTGGTAAATGAACACACTGCTTAAAATGGATGAAACTGTGCCAAGCCATATGATTTCTAATTATTGCTACTATTTTCTTTACATGCTATACTTTTGCATTAAAAAACAAAACAAAACAAAAAAAAAAACCTTCTAGGTAATTTATAAGAAAATACTAAAAAGATAAGCCTCAATTTTTAGAATTAGTTTCTCAGATATTAGACATGAAAATGATTGTGACTGAGGTGGAGGGGAGAGGAAGAGAGAGAAACCTAACGGGCAGATCTGTGCTTTAAATGTCTTTTCATCCTGTAAAATGTTAGATTTTATGCCATTATCTCTTAACCCAGTGGGAAATGAATTTTATTTATTGCAGTAGAAAGTGCTTTTCCACTTTGCAATGTAAATGAAACTCTTTTCAAGTCACTATTGAGAAACTAGATTACGTAGCTGCATAGCGATATTCCTTAATACTTCCTGTCTTGTTTCTCAATTTGATGTAGTTTTTCCACACAGAAGCTGAGGAGGAAATAGTTCTAAAGAAAACTTACTTGAGGAGTTGTTGGTGGTATGGTTGGTTCTCATTGTGTTTTTGTTTTCTTTTTCCTTGTTTTTTGGTTCTTTTTTGTTTGTTTATTTACTTTTATTCATTTGATTCCATTCTTGGAATGTTAAATTCTGCAGTGATGGTTTAGTGATTATAGCTGCTACTAGTGAAGTTTGGACGCAGGCTAAATACAATGTATTCCTTTACATGATTCAAGTATGATTTTTCTGGCTTCACATTTTATAATTTAAACATATCACCTGTACACATACAGGTGAATGATAGTGAATGATAGACACCTGTAGATATTTGCAGATATGCTTGTTCATATGTTGAACAATTTCAACTATGTGAAGTTAATTGTTTAATTTTGCTTTAAGGAAGTTACATATGTTCATGATAATTTCATAAAATATAAATATTGACTCCACAAGTCTAATTCTGTTTTGTTGTTTGTTGTTTTTTTTTGTTTTTGTTTTTTTTTAACCAAGATTTGAAATCATTAGCTTAGCTGTTAGAGTTTATAGTGAAGTATATTGCACTGTCAGAATGTTCATTGTCTTAATTAAATAGAAATTACTTCTATTTAAGAAATTTAAAAGGGTAATATTTTATAATGGCTAATCATGATCTGGAACTTCTGTGCTGCTATGTTCTTACAGCAGACAGGGCACAATTTTATACACTATCCTGATCAGTCTAGTCATTGAAGTCATTATTAGCATGTGAAAAACAGGCCTTATGAATTACAGTTTCTTCTTTTACACAAACTGTTTATGTTTTTTTTACTCTCTTAGAGTATTACCCAAGAACTTTGTCATTCAAGTATTCTGAAGCATAATGTTGCAAGCTGAAGAAAGTAGCTTTACCATTTGAGATTGAGATTAGATTTGAAACTATAAATTTTGCCTTCACTTGGGGGTCTTGGAGATATTTCAGTTGATTTTGTCTCAAACAAATCCTGTACAAACAAATAAACAACAAGAAAGAAACCAACAGGGCTATTGTCCCTTGTGAATGAAGGTGCTTGTAGTTGAGGCATGGCAATATCACCCATGTCTGTATGAGCATACAGCTCTCGTTTCTCGTTGTAGACATCTCTACAGATAAGAAGCAAGCAAAGAAAGGAGATGTTGTACGTCTATGATTTCAGTTAAGAATGTTAGTAGGTAAATTCTTTGCTGCCTCTCTCAAGTTTCAGAACTTTCTGTCTTCAGGAAGGCGCAGGTGTGCAATGACGCTGAGCCCGGTTTGGCTTTTATTTATACAAATCGAGTTGCAATCCAAATGTTCCATTCTCTCTAACTTCTACTTTTTCATCATTGGAATCTTCACAGGAATCTTCACAAGTCTGTCTGATTCAGTTTGAGCCTTCTCCACAACATTTTTTTCTAATCTTCTGATCCTGTAGACTTATTAGTAGATATCAAGTAGGTCTGTAACCTGATCAGGTCTGGTCAATATTTAACTGATTACTGATTTCATCTATTACCTCTATGAAATGTAGACAACCTCTTCATAGCTGTCAGATATCTGTAGCTTCTAGATACTGTTCTACAATAACCAACTGTGTTCATTTATTTCCTAGAAACTGCTATGAGGATCTAACCTCTCCAACAGGGAAGTATCATACCAGCGTTATACTAGCTTGTTATAACCCTGGAGAACAGGATGCAGTTTTCATAAATTACTCAGGAGACTGAACTGTTTTGGCTTCATAATTAGCTCACAGAGCTTTAAATGTCACTTCTAAACTAATGGCAGCTACTGTAAATAGTGGGAGAAAACTCTGTAATGTCTTATCACATCACCTTATTGAGAAACCATTGAAGCTTCTTTACGTTATAACAGAATTTTCCTTTCAGCTATGCAGTTGTTTTATAGATAGAAGGAGTTTTAGCATCCTACCCAGGAAGCACATGGATCTGCAGTTGACTATTGCAGAGGTTAACATTATACATGAGGAAGAGCATGCGATCTTACTGTGAACTCTCCTTTAATGAAGAGTTTACCCTGTCTGGTCTTCTAAGATCCCTTCCAACCTGAATCATGCTTTGATTCTATGAAGTCTTTAGTTATCATAATATGAACAACGGTTTTGCAATTTCTTCCTAGGAAATCTGGACTAAAGCTTTTGCATGTAGAACTTCCAATTAATATTTTTATTTCAACTTTTTCAGTAGAGAAGTAACTTATAGGTCTTTTAACTTCTGTTCCATTCATTAATCACATTCACAAAGATTGTATTTAAAATGTATGAAATTCAGTGTCTGAATTCAGATTTGTACATTCTTTTTCATGTAGTGAAAGGAACTCCTTGAATTACTTCAGAAATTCTGATCAACAAAATATATTGGATCACTCACCAGATTTAATGAAAAGCTTATCTTCTAAGTGTTTAAATAGAACCTGACTTTAAGAGTACACATCAGAATATATTGGCTTAAATAGAGGATTTTTAATCATTTTTTCTTATGTTTTGGATATGAGTTGGTCAAACTAGAGGTCTAGTAGATGTAAGAGGTTTCTTAAAATGCCTCTCTCATCTGATAAGCTTATCTTCTTTTAGCATCTGCTTCAGAAATCACCTAGAGCAACCTTATTAACATGCAGAATATAAGAAAAATCCACATTTTTCATTTAAGGATAATAATAAATGTAAGCTGTTTTGTAAATCACCGTCTCTTCATCTTTTCAATAATTTCTTCATTATTCTTCAAACCTTTCTGAGGTTTGAATACCAGTGAAGAATGGCACCAATTACCATTCTTAACCATGAATAATACATTACGCAGGTGTGTTTACAAGTCATCAGAACGAACAAAAAAAAATTGCTGTCCTATACTAGAGAGTCAGTCATTTGCATTAGGTCCCACGGCAAAAGTTTAGCATTCCAATTCCTAGTTCCGCAAACAAAACTTACAGTATTTTATCCCTCATGTGCACTTGACTTCTGCTGCTAGATCACTATTTTATGATATTTTAATTTTGTTTCATTTCACCAGTTTTGAATTTAATTACCATATAAAACTGCTTTATAAACTCAATTAATGTTCAATTAATAGATGATGGTTAACACTTCATTGTATGTGCTTCAAAAGTGGAATGAGGAAAGAAGATTGCTTTAGGGGAATGAACAGTAGCATTCAGCACTGCAGAAGTTCTCATTATCTTGAGCCTTCTAAGGCTTTGCAGTTTTGATAGTATTTTTCTAAATCTCAAAGAATCAAAAGGTGACTTTTTTTTTCCTTCTATTTCTCAGAGTTTTGTGATCCATGTATTCTTATGTATTTTGTTACCTATGTTTGGTTACCTACTTGAATTTTTTGGTATTTCTACATAACACCACATCTTACATTAGTTCTGTGTTACTGTGACAAGTTTTGAGGAAAGAAAGTCCTTCTTTGTCTATCTTATTGTAATCTTTGTCGTAAATCACACACTCCATCCAGAGTTGCTCTGATGATCCAAATGGCACCTGTTGGTTTGCTTTATGCTCGTTCACCCTTATTGTACACAGGCAAAATACATCAAACTTACCACAAGTTGTTTTCTGTTTCAAGGAGATACCCCAAAGAGTCTATAAACACACCTAAATTACCTGTGTACATACCTGTAAGCAAGCATTTTATCTGCATATGGTAACTTTCTTTCTGTCCTTTTCTATGCTCTAGATATTCTTTTTCACAAAAGCAAAACCAAATGCAAAGAGCACGAAATATCAATCTGAATGGTTTTTATTTGGTTCTTATAGGGAAGGTAGCAAGTGAAGTTAGATCCCTTAAGTTCTCAAAGTAGCCCTTTTACAGTCGTTTGAAAAAAAGCTTAGCAGTTCTCAGTAATTTCTTTTTCAAAAATAAGTTTTTAAAATGTGTTATTTATACAGTCATTACTGAGGTGAGAATCATTTGAAGTTTTAGGTAATAAAAATTCACAAAAGGTGGAAAAGAAGATTTAATGTATTTAGAAAAGCAAGCAGTCTGTTGAGGAGTTGGTAACTTACTAGCTTAGTAAGTTATAGTCTTAGGTGTTGTTCAGCACAAGAGGAATTTTTAGGTTTTTTTCTAGCTGCAGAAGGTATTCAACTATTTTATAATATTGCAAAAAGATACCACTTTATCTTTAAAACATATTAAAATATTGGTTTAAGCAATTTAATATTTCCATTAAATTAATTTGATTTACAAGCACGAAAGTTTATATGCAAGACTGAAACTCAGTATTAGAATGGTAATATTAATACTGTAATATTATTGTTTAGCAAACTCTATAATGGGAAATTAGAAAGTGGTTAACTGTAAATGCAGTTTCATTTTCACGTTTAAATGTGTTTTTTTGTCATATGCTTTCATGTCTCTAACCTTGTTTCTAAATGATATTTCATTTTCTGCCTTTTCCTTCTACCCTTCTGTGTATTAGATACACTGACAGATACTGAGACTTAAATTAACAGTCACAGTACAATATTTATCTTTTCTTAGTTTGTGTATATGTATATATTTATATATATAAAAAGATGTGACCTTTGTCATTTATACATTGATCTTAATTAGTTCACAGAGTCACAAGAAAGAGGTCTCAGTAGGCCTTCTGGAACACCATGCAGTTTTAGTGTACATATTCTGTACCTCTGTGATGCAACTGTGTCTTCATTTTGTGAGTTAAAAGTACAAAGCATGCAAATGTCATGCTGTGGCCATCTTTCTGCACCCTTTAGTATATTGTAAAGCCTGTGAGCAGTCCTATGCAGTATTTTTATTTTATTTTATTTTTATTTTTTGTGAGAAACACAAGGAAGAGGTATTTTCTTGAACTTGGAAAATACCAGAGATCAAATGCAACTCAATTTTACTTCAACATTTTTTATTACTTAAAATCTGTTTTCTCAAATGTCTCTTCTAGAGGCTTATAATGGAGAGGGGGTGAAAAAAGGGAAAAACAGCCACACAAATAGCATTTTCTTTCCTGTAAATATTGTCTTCTATTTGTTTGCTCACATAACTTATGTAAAAGGAGGTAATCTTTAAGGAAACACAACAAAACAAAACTGCAAGATTCTTAAAAGTGGTATATAGTAGCAATTGTGAATAGCCTGCCATCTGGGAAGGTGTAATTTCAGGAGAGCTTCAATTACAGTACAGATGTTTCAATCTCAAAAACTGAAACTCTGTGATGTGAATTCATCTTACAATTTCTAATCACTTTATACAACTCATTCCCAGAAGCTTAATAATTACTAAATTAAAGTGGTTGCCTAATGCAAAAATGCTTGCCAAATTTTTAAGAAATACTTTACACTGTAATAAATCAGAATTATTGAGCTCTGTCCAAGTTTTTTTTTTTTTTTTTTTTTAAGAATTAATTTTGCCTAAGAGCTTTTTCAAAGCAATTGGATGTATTCATAAATTACAAATCAGCCGATGGAAATTCAAAACAATTTCCAAATGATGTGTTTCTTTTGTTCCTTTTTTTCCGTTTTTCTTTCCTTATTTTTTTTTTCCCAGAAATCTCATTTTGTTACTTTAACATTGAAGGAATTAATAGATAACTGGTACTTAATTTGTCTCCAGAATTTTTAAGAACTATAATGAAGCATGGAAAAATGAAATTTTACAAAAGTCTGTCAGTTTATTTATGTATTTCTAGATACATACATGTGTATCTTATATATATTTATCTCTTTCTCTAAATACAAAACAAAGTAAGAGAGATTAAACCTCGAACACAAACACACCAGTTTAAAAAATAAAAAATAATAATACCTGCTTCTAATATTTATAATACTTTGTCACCAGTATGTGTATTTGGAAAGAAAAAAAGCTTATGTTGTTACTTCATTCTTGTTTGTTAATATCATTGTTTCACTTTTCAATGCTTTTATCTTTTTTTCTATTGTATTTTAAACACGCTTTTGCTAAAATGAAATAGTGAAGTACATCAACTTAATGAATGTTTAATGAATGAACTGAGTATGAGCACTCTCTTTTCTTTGCTGCCATACTTTTTTATTCTTTAGCAAGATTAATATTAAATGAAAAATAAGATGTCTTCAATTTTGTTCAGTCCCAGCATTATCAGCAGTTAGGTCGTTATTCAGTGTTGAAACATTCCACAGTTTTCATCCTGTGGTTAGATGTAGATGTAGTAACACTAGTGAAGAAAGCTCATTTTATCAGCCTATTTTTTCCTTCAATTAGCATAGTGTACCTTAATACTGTATGCCCTAGTGAGCAATATTGATCACACAAATTGCTAAATTATATGAACTATTTTAATCGAAGTATATTTTCTGTTTGTTGGTGGTACATTTTGTTTCTTGCTTTTGTTTGTTTGTTTCTTTGTTTGGGTTTGTTGTTTTTGTTTGTTTTTCTGGAGAATTATAAAATATATGTATGTGTATACCTATATATGTATTCTAGTTCAGGATGAAAGTTTTATATTAAACTATAATTAAAACAAAAAATAGGAGAGTTACAGTCTTCCATTCTGGTTCTGCTTTTTTTCTTTTTTTTTTCTTTTTTTTTTTTTGCCCTTTTCCTTTTTTTCATCTCAGTTAAAGCTTAAATGATGACAATCATCATTTTCATGAAATCATCAGACACACTGCATGATCTCAGAAAAATCATAAGTATGATTCTCTGATTGAAGATTTCTAGCCCTGTACTATTGTGTAATCTGACACTTCTTTTTCTAAATAATTCTAACCACTTGCAAATGAACCCATGTTCTGTATAGAAAGACATGGGGGAATCCTTTCTAATTGTCTTGATTTTCACAGTATATACAATCTGCTGATCAACAACACTTTGCCAGGCATTTATTTATAGTGTTCTATACATAGCAGTATTTTTTACTTAAGCCTCTTGAAGAAGTCCCAATTGATGCTGAATCTGTATGTATTTTTATTTTTAATGTTTTATATTGTGAACTACACATTGGAAGCACAAAATAAGGATCTGTTTTTTTAGTGTTTTTTTGTTTTTTTCTGTTCCTATTTTGGCTGCTTGACTCTGTGCAAACTATGAAAAGATGGATCTTCATACTGCTTAACATGCAGACAAAATATTTGTGTGCATATGTACAAGCCCATATTTTTCTAATACACATAACTTTATGCATTCACAGTGTTCCAGCTTTTCATATGCATTAAGAGTTTTAGTGAAAAATTATGTATACCTATTTTATGAGGGACTGTCGATGATTGTAAGTAACAGAACTGCTGAAAATGTGAAATTTTGCTTTTATTTCTCAATAGTCTTGGTTAGTGATTGTTTGTCCATAGGATGCATTATGTTGTATAGCATTTCAACGTTTTACTTCCTAAAGTATAAGTAGTGTAATTTGGAATATTTTCTATCATTTATATATTATAAAAATGTGAAAAATACATGCTTTGAATAAGTATTGTATGTTATGTTTTGGAAGTGGGAATTTGACATTTTCACTACATTTATTAAAAGAAAAAAGTTACTCTGTCAGGATCTAATACGTTAAAAAGAGATACTTGTGTAAAGTTTTAAGCAGAGCAGTGCTTTTTTGGTATGTTGAAGAATTAATGTTAAGCATATGTATATTATTTAGAAAACATTATCAATAAATATGACTCCTAATTCTTTTTTGTGTTTATTCTGACCACAGGCTGATGATACGTTATTAACTTTTGCTCAATTAAAGGATCGTTAACACTAATGATAAATATATTGTAGCAATTTGTTGTGAAGGTATTAGTTGCATGCTCATCCATGCATTGTTGTTTACATTTTTTCACACACCTCTCAATTAAAAATGATCAATTAATATTTTAGTAATTAGTACGTTGCTGAAAGCTCCATAGCTTCAGTGTAATTGTTTTAAGGTATTGAACACAGTTTGCTGGCTATAGTCCGTGCTATAGAATGGTGCATTATAAAGTGCCACAGTAAATTTCAATAGTTTCTTTCAAACACTGGCCCTGTTTGCTTGTAGGCTGATAACTGTTTTGGGTGTGCTCATTGAACTTGCTGGAATTTGTGTTTTCTAGTTTTCGTTTTCCCCAAGAGAAAGAGAGAGGAAAGAATATATTCCTCATGTGGCTGGCATATTTTTTAGTATTTATGTGAGTTCACCATCTTGATTTCAAGTCATGAATTTGTTTTTACATGCATAAGCATGCATATTTACATGCATTATTTATCCAATTGACTTTAAATTCCATTAAGTTCCAATGAGTAGGAGAAAGATTTTGTCTTAGGCATTTTTTATTCATTTTAATTTTGTAGTTATGTTACTTTTGTTGGTTTATTTATTTTTTAACTGTTCAGTCTAAGGCTTGTAAAGGTTGATTTGCTCCTGAACTGCTTTGTTCCCAGACATTGCCATCTTCCCCAACTACCACCAAGTCCTCTCCATCTGATCCCATGACCACCTCCAGAGCCAATCAGGTACAGTATCATCCTACCATCTACACCATACTTTTCACGGGTGACAGCTTGCAAACTGGAGAAAAAGATATGGTGGGTTAAGGATTTATTCGTTCATTCACATGTGTACACCCATAACCATAGATATCTAACTCTTATTAGAATTTGGTAAATTTAATGGAAATCTTTTTTCTTCTTTTGTTTTGTTGTCTTCTTTAAGATCTCAGATAAAAACAATTTTTTTTTAATCTTGTAAAATAGTATTATTTTTTTAATTTGGTTAATAAATAGTAAGGATACATACTGGTATTTCTGTAGACAGAATAAGTGTTGGTATGTTTATGTATATATGCACACACGTATTTACTTCCTGGATAAATTACACTGGAGTTACCCATAAACCCTACTTAATCGGATGTATATCAGCCTGGCAATAGATTTTAGATTTTATTTACTTACTGGTTTCAAGAATTTTCAAATATGTTTGTGGACAGTAACATAAGGACATTGTTTAAAGATGTTTAATGATTGTTGTATGTAATAAAAGATTTTAAATGAAAATCTCTTGATTTAGAATGGAGTAAAATTAAGTCACCTTAAAACATCTCAAATACATCTAATTAATTTTAATTCACATCTACTTTTTAAAAAGCATTAACTGTACTTTTAGCTCAATTTTAATTACAGTCATTTGTACCTCTTTTAACTGCAAAAAAACAACCACATGTCCACTTCATTATGTCCACAAATCATCATTGTTGTGTATCTTCCTTTTTTATAAAAATTGTTAGTTATTTCATACTATTCTATTTAGAACTGATTCATGCTTAAGAAATATCTTATTCAGTTTTTTAATGTGCTATTAAACTTAACATATTTGGTGTTCAAATAATATAAGTATTCAATTAACGCTAACAGTTTTTTAAACACAGGCTCTGTTTAAGTTAGGTGAGTGCTTCTATCAGACCTTGCACAAGTTAGTTCCAATTCCAGATTAATTTTCTTCAAAACAAGCTAGTTTCCTCTTGAAGTTAACATTGATACTAATTACTGATTCTCTGATATTTTGTGAACTGTTTAGAACATTTTGTCTGTATGAGCAATTTTACATATAACAGGACAAAACATATTAGAGCAATATAGCATATTAAAGCAATATATCATATTTTTGATCAACGTGTAAGCACCTGTTGACAGCGACATCTAATACAGAAAATAATGAAATTTAGAGAGAAACAATACAGATAGAAGAACTATAAGAACACTGTATGTTGTGATATCCTTCACTTCAATTTGAAAGCCTGCTTCCATTCCAGCAACAGTTGTTTGGCTTCATCAGCATTAAATGACAAAGATAAAATCTTTGCCAACAGCTAGGGATATTTTATGAACAGTCTGCTCTGTTCAGTCTTTATTCTCTCCCTCTTAATTTTAGTGTTTATGTATTTTAATTAGAAGGTTTTGAAAATGTTGGACAAATAGATCTTTTTTAAAAGTGTTCTTTCTTTCTATTCTTTTTCCATTTGTTTTATTTTTAATATGATTCTACCCTGCTGATCATTACTGAGAGATAAAGGAATATGTGCTTTTATTTAACAGAAAATACTATTTGGCTGTTTAAGTAGCATCAGGGAGGTATCTACTTTTCATCTGTTCTGTGAATTTTGAATGATCAAAATTACAGTGTATCATATTAAATTTAAATGTCTTTTAATAGCTAAAAATATAAATCTTTACCAAAAATTGTTCTATGAGAATTTTATCAAGTGATATAGCTGGAATATCCAAACTAAGAGAAAAGTATATGCTTTGTATACTGCCTGTATCCCACATTACATCTGCTAATGCATTTTATCCCTAGCTCATATTCAGTTCCATTTTCATAGAAATAACCAAGACCTCTTTTGAGCTGCATTAAAATTGTATAAATGAAAAAGAGTAATACATTCTGTAAATGACTTTTGGAAATGCATTTATCGTTAACCCTAGAAATCTTTACCGGTTTTTAATTATTTTATCCCAGCTTTCAAGCTTTCATTTCCTAGTAGTTTCTAACCATTTCAGCAGCAAGCACAAAGCACACGATAAGGCAATTAAGGCTTTTCTGTTCGTGCTTGTGATAAGTGATGTAGCTGGCAATTGTTCCTAGACTGTAGTAGTGATTAGTATTCAGCACCAGTATGTCGAAAAGTATCTGCACTGCGGCTATGACATGAAAATAGGTTCCAACACAGTAATCTAAAACCTGTCAGTAGTCTAGTAAGTAACCAATGGGAGACTAAGAGAGAACAAAACAAATTTGTTTTGATCTATGGCTAGGTATAATGATTCTTAATAGAAAATAACTGTTTAGGTGTGGATTTTCTCACAAAATGTTATATAAAGATAATATGAAGGAGCTTATTTAACTGAATAGAAGTCAGGAAATTTAACAGTAAGGTGGAAGATTGCGCAGCCTGCTCTGTGTATATAATAGCATATAAGACTTAAGAGCATTCAATTTTCTATAATATTTCAATCATGACAAGACCGTATTTTATATTAAAGATTAAGAAAGGTGATTAAGCAACATTTTAGCAAGGCTTAGTGCTGGTAGAAATTGTTTGCTGTTGGAGTGAGATTTTAACTGAGTTGTAAGACTCCGTATGAGTCATTGCAATTAGAGACTTGTTGAGGATGTCTGTAGATGAGCTTACATGATGATGTGATCCTTCCCACTGTACCAATACAGCAGTTGTTTTCTTCTGACAGGTTTTGCATAGTGGACAGAGCAATTCCTAGGCATAGTATTTACCACAAGATAAACCAGTTCTGTCAGCAGAAGTCAGAGGACACTAGGCAGGAAATCTAGCTTATGTCACATCTTCCTTTCAGTGACTTGATTTGCCTCTATCTGGGTGAATTCATAACTCCCTTTTAGGGCAATTTCAATTTTTGTTCAATTTTTGCTTTGTTCTTATTTTGAAAAATTCAGTGATCACAAAACTGCACGTTGAATCATCGTCAAGAGGATGGTAGTCTCTATATTAGCCTTTTATACTGGAATAAAACTCTCTCTTCAGATCTGTCATGTTGTGCTATGCTGAATTCCCATGAATGCAACAGAAACCTATGCATGGAGAATATTTTTCTTTGGTTTTGTTCCAGGAAAATATGCATCTGTCAATATTATTGTTGCAAATGTCTAATTTATTTTTTCAGTACTTCCTTGGACATTTGTCCACAGTATAAGGTAATGCAATGGAAACTTTCAGTAAGGAAGAACCAAAGATAGAATTAAGGACACCCAGAATGCATTTCAAGTAGAATGTTGTGTTTTTTTCTCCTCTGTATCTATCACTGAAAAGAACAACTTGAATCTTTTTGTGTACTTATAGACGAAGAACTTCAGCGTTACCCTCTCATGACAGCTTTTTTTAAAAAGAAAATGTTCACATATGACTACAGCAGTGAAACTAGTACCCCTGAAATTGGCAGAATATAGCATTACTTTTGTTTATCTGAAGGAAGAAAACAATTTTACTTTTCCACAGTACACTTACACTTCACATGGGAATTTCCTTTTAAAATTGATAAATAGTACCATGAACATCATGTAGAACATGCTTTTTTTTTCCTACTTTTCTACCTTGGAAAGGTACAGATGTTAATAATTATTTTAAGTGAAAGTAGGCACGTATTTCTATAATAAAAGTGTTTACATATTGTTTTACTTTGTTTACAAGTCTGTTTTTCCTCCTTATCTGACTCTTGTTCTGATATGACTTATTTTAGAGGTAAACACAAGTGATCTAAGGCTAGATTTTGTATCTATTTCATGTACACCTGTAAGCAAAATTGCAAACCATTACACAGTTTCTTCTCCAGTCCTCCCCTTTTTCCATGAGATTGATGTTGCTTAACTGCTGGCTGTCAAAGAGTAAAAGGCCAAAACAGATGTTAGCACTTAAAGTCAAGAGGGAGATGGGTACAGCTATTCTTTCCTTCCCTTACAGCTCAGACCGACTTAAACTCACTAATAGGCTTATTCCAAACTTTGTGTCATGAACTTACTATCAACTTTTTTTTTTTAATGCACTATTTTGTCCCATGCTGTTTATGCTTTTTAAATTATACCTTATACTTTTCACCTGAAAGTATTTTATGATTTTGTACATTACATGCAGTCCTCAAGATTTATAGCTTTTTTTGGAGTATATCTGTTTCATATGCTTGCTGTAGTATCTGTAATAAATAATACTTTCAAATCTTTGTATATTATGGGACAAAGTCAATTTTCTTGGTACTGCCTGTACCCAGCAAGTATGGCTTTAAAAGCCATTCATGGCTTTTAAAGAATTGATAAACACATCTCTTTTAATATCTGATTTGTTGTAGCAGATGGAAGAAGAAATAGCACAGAAAACATTGTTTTTATCATCAGGACATGGACTTTGAACAAAAGTACAAAATATTTGTACAAAACTAAAATGCTCACTGTGTAAATCTTGAAGTGCAAATAGAAATTTTAAGTATGATTTCAGGATACTAGCTACTAGCTAGTTCCCGTAGGCTGTACAGATACTATCTCTTTTTGCTTATGAAAATTTGATGTGAAAGTTATCCAAGGTACTTTGTCTCTGATATTTTAACTTGAACTTTTATCTAATTCTAATTCTCTTATTCTGATGTCATTTCTTACAGTGGTATTGAAAACATCTGTTTCATTTTTAGATCTCTCAGAATTTGACTGATGCTGGATGTATCATTTGATTTTCCAAACCTCAATACCATGTATTTAAAAGCAAAGTCAATATGAAGTTATTTAGCATTTTTATAAAAGGTGCTGTACAGAGCTGTTCGTAGTGTAATAGGGTTGTCAAAAATATGTGTTGTGGTAGTTCACAGTGAGAAAATACAAATAGCAATTTAACCATTTCAACCTGCTGGATTGATCATTGATAAGTACAATCATTTTATTTACATGAGATCTGGTTTGCACTCAGAATAGTAATATGCTTTTTGGAAGAGACTTCATTTAATAAGCGGTGTTTCATATGGACGCATCATGGAAGAATTTAGAGCACTGGATTCTAAAATTAGAAATTCATTGAAAAACACAAATAAAATGAATTATGAATATATTCTTCTAATTATGGTACCAGACCATTTTTTATTTACAAGTAGATTTGGTGACAACTGTAAAAAGTTCATCAGAATGTTTCAGGAAATAGAGACAAGCAATAGACTCTGTAATTTGCATAGGTTTTACTGACTTTTTCTGGAAGGATCCCTAACCTACGTTTCAGCAAGAAGTAATCTGAGTAGCTGATCTTAGCAGCTACTCAGTATTTGGTGTTCTTTTGTAGTCTGACCCAGTAATAATTTTGACTCCCCATTCAACATTGTGTATTGCAACAGTATTAAATGGACATGCCTACAGTAGTTGGAAAAACACTTTTCTTTGCAGTGAGAAAAATCTGTTAAAATTCTAGATTTATAGATGTTTTTATGGATTGTAAATTCATGTCTCTGTAAAGTGAACTTCTTTTAATAAGATGACAGTTCCTTTTTAGATTACGTGTTGACTATGGAACACTGTGGATAGCAAGTAATGAGTAATGTTTGAGAAAGTACTATAGGGAGACTTATTCCCTTGTTCAAGTGAGAAGACTCCAGTAGAGGTTTCAGTGCCTCAAAGGTAACATTTCCTGCTTCTTTTCAGCTGAAACTCTTAAATGAAAATAAGATCCTGCATTGAATGTGCAATAGTAAATTTTTTTGCTATCTAAAACATCATTTCCTCAACTTGTTTGTAGGACTACTACAGCAATGCACTGCACTTTCTTGCAGATAGAATCTGCCTTTTTCATGTTTTGAGAATTCAACAGTGAGAGTTGTAGATATATGTGAGATAAACCCATGAATGGAAGTAGGAGCCTTCCTGGTATAAATGAAAAAAAAAAACAACTTTTAGTGTACCAGTCATAAAAACAATCTTGTTGATATATTGTGCTACAAGAAGTAAGTGGCAGAATGGTTTTTCTCTTACAGAGCATACGGTGCATCTCTTGAGGCCTTTATCTGTAGCATAGCATCTCAAACTTCAGGTAGTCTATACCTTTTAATATGTTTTACCCTGCAGTCAAAAGAGTATGCAACTTCATCTTATTCAGAAGCAGTATTTTCTCATAGTTTTGTGTAGAAAACCTTTCTTTTCGACTTGTCTGAATTATATTTTGGAGGATAGAAAAATACTAAAAGTCAAAATATAGGATATAAAACTGTCAATTGGGACATCTCAGCAAAATCAGTGTGTTTAATATCACCAAAAGTATTTTATTATTTCAAAAATAATAATAAAGGAATATTTTAATTTGAAATCCTTTTTTTTGTTTTGTTTTGTTTAACCACTGCAAATAATGAATTAAAACTAATTCAGATTGTGTGTAGCTTTATATAAACTGAGATGATAAATTATTTTTAAGTCTCACAAGATCAAAAGTGGTTAGTAAGTATATTGACTTTTTCCACTCTGATTTTTGAGGTTTTTTAAAATTTATATTTGTTGGTAGGCTTTTTCTAAATTAAAAAAAATAATAATTGTAATCCATGGAAACTGAAGAATACATGTATATTTTTCATAGTAACTGAGGCAGTAGTAAATGTGAATACTTTTTCAGTGTATCTTTAAAAATATAAAAAAAAGTTGTAAATCCAAACTATTAGTATGCAGCTTCCAATTTATTCTTAATAACATACTTTTCAAAGGTAATGCAGACAAAATTACACACATGTATATGCATAAATGTGTGATGTTTGCACATAAGTACAGCTTCATATGACATTTGTGCCTTACCACTCCATTTTGTTCAGGAAGTCTTTTTTTTTTTTTTTTTTTTTTTTTTTGCCTCATGGATATTTACATCAACTAGCCAAAATTATAAACGTATGTAAGTTATCTGTACTCAAGTGTTGCTTGTGCCTCACTTTTGTAATGCATAATTGAACTTCAAAAGTTGTTAATTACTTTTGAGTTTAATTTCTTATTTAAGAGATATATCTTTACTGATATTTGGCTCCACATATTTTTATTGTAGGAGAAATCTAGCCAAGAGCATGAACATATGGAGACAATATGCTGTGTAATTATGTGATTTAATAATAAATGTATGCAATTTTCCCCACTGAGCCAAATATTAGCGTGAATCCAGGATCTTCACAATGCAATTCTACACTCAATTATTTCTTGAATTTATAGCTTTTATTGATAAGCTAGGTTGACTTAACTAGCTGCTTTATCTTACCACCTATCAATCGTTGTTTCTATTTACTCAAATAATTGTTAATTCATTTCCTCCATCTGTTCCAGTATTGTTTTTCTCTTTCTTCTTCTTTCCCAACAATACTCACTGCTTCCCCGGTTCCTGTCTTGGTTAAAAAATGTTTAATTGAAAGTCTATAAGGGGTAAATCAGAATGCATATGTACATATAAATTAGTCATATACACACAGAATTACTGGGATGAATGTTAAGTTCTAAACCAGTACTTAACTTATCTATAGGTATTGATATATTTCCTTAGACTATCAGCTTGATATGACCTCATTCTGTTCTGTCTCTGATTCTTGTCGGAGACATAGCATAAGCCTCTGAGATGAAAGTTCTTTAGTAGTTTGTCAGAAGACTATCAGCATTACAAGGCTATGCACTACTGTAGTGATACAGTAATAAAACTGTTCTTTTTGTAATAAAAGTTTCTGGTAAATAGTATTTTTATGACCTAGAGAAATATGATTATTTAAGTAATGCTTTATCTTTAAGTGTTCTTTACTTCCTTTCTTATTTGAAAGCAATTATCAAATGACGTCTTTGAGATTGCCTTCCTGAGAAATCCATAGACTAGTTCTTGCTATACAACATCATTATTTTAGTAGTTACTCAATAGTCAGTACAGAAGGGATCAAGCCTCTGCTGCTAGTCATCTGTTGCAAAGCTAGGTGTTCAGAGTAGTCAGTAAGATGAGTAGGATCTGGCCATTAATGCCACAAAGAATTGCTCACCTAGGAAGGCCAGATGAATTTTGCCGAGGCTGAATTTCTTGCCATTTTTCAACCCTATCACTCTCAAAAACAGTGAAGTTAGAACGATCTGCAGGTCAGAGAGCCTCCTATTTTCACTGAGCTGAGACATTTACATAAAGTCTGCCATGACTTGAATTCACATCTCCTTTCTTTTTCTAAGAATTGATAGTTACATCAGGGTCTTAATTAAGAATAATGTAAAAGAATATGTTACAGTTTATTATTAGCTTATTTTATGGCCCACAAAAATGTAAGGGTGTTCATTTAGTTATGGTACCTTACTTTTCTATCACCTACGTTGGATGGTATTTGCAACATTTGTTACAGATGTAGCTAGTAATTTATCATTCCATTCTTGCATATTGGTTGGGGATGCTGTAAGATTTATCTTTCACATTACTTAACAATTTTGTTATCTGTGAGAAAAAAGCATGTGCAAAAATTAGGTCAGGATATATCATTAAAAATGTCCCGTTGTGTCTTTTCTTATCTCTGTATCTGTAACTGTAGACTGAATAGAACAGATCTCATCAAGCTGAAAGACATACAATGTATATTCATTCGTATTGTTAAGGGCAGAAGTTTGTAACAAACTGTTCCTTTCTTCCACAGTGTTGTAATGCAGAAGGCTTCCATTTGTTTATATGTATGAGCACACTCATGTCTGACATTATTGCAGCTCTGAGATTCTAAGATATGACTTGCTCTTTTCTTTTTCCTTATTGTTCCTTAGAATCAACTGAATCGTAAACAAATGATTTAAAAGGATACTGCTGATTATGTAGCTTCTGTGTCTGCTGGAACTGTTGGCTAGATACTAAATGTGATAGGACTGTTTTGCCAAAAGTCACCAAGTATTATGGAGTCATACGTAGAAGTATCGTATAAAAATATATTTAGAAATATATATATTAGTCATTTTCAGGTGATTAAGGATTTATTTCTTGTATTTATAATTCATGTTTTACAGCATTACAATGACTAAATAAACATTTAGGAGTCTCTATGAATCCCTCTTTTCTATGTCATAGAATTGAAATGATTCTGCTGGAGCATAGTAGTTTCTTAGTTTTGAAAAAAGAAGACTCCTGCAGATGGTATAGTGTTGGAAACCTAAATTTTCTGAATCATTGAATGAATGCGTAGCATTTTTTGTAAAAATCAGCTTTGGTGAAGATGACCTGAAAGCAGCTTAGAAGTGCTAGCATCCGTACATCCTGTCTACTACAGTGGAAGGATTAATTTTAAATGTAGCTTTCAGAAATTGATTTTGACCATTCTTACCTGAAATCTTGGAATGTGATTTTGATTTTAAATTTGGATTTAAATCCTAAATGAATTTGAGAATCTGATCAGCAATGTCAATTAATATTAATTTCTAAGATCTGATTTTAAGCTTTGCCCTGCTTTCAATTTTCGGTCAGCTTCAATTTTTCAGTCAGATTTTAGGGATTCTCTTGAGAAGTGTAGAAAAGTCCTTGTTGTTTATGTACTTCCCTTCTTTTGTGTGAAGATTTTCCAAGGAAACAGTCTACAGTGCTTCTTTAAACAGTAAGTTAATAACCTGGAGAAGCCATGGTAACATCTATAGCTTTTGTGACTGGGAAAGCATGAAAAAGGAAATATCACCTGTGCTCCAAATTCAGTCATGAAAATCAATTTCTTCAGGAATCTGGAGTGGGTTTTATGAGTTTTTAGGGTAGATTCTTGTTTAATGCAAAACAATAGGAATTTTCTTGATGCCATCAGAGATACAAATTTGTTTTTAAAAGAATGTACACTTATCTTTTTTTTTTTTTTTTTTGTAGATTATTTTATACTGAGTCTTTTTACAATGTCTTTTCAGCAATTCAGGTAATTATGGTACATTATAATTAGGTGATGTCTTTCAGTTAAAAGCATCCAAAATTACCATTCTGTTCGTTCTTTTAAGAAAACCATCCTTGTGTGTTATGGAATGTTAGCAGGTGTTCACAGAATACCACACAACAAATACAAGAGGGGAAAAAAAAAATCACAGGAATATTTTAGGGGAGAAATACATCTATTTTAATTTTAGCTACAGAATAGGCTTAACATTCTGCTGCCACTGAAAGTGTCATTCAAATGTTACTGGACAGAGTAGTTAGTAAACCTGCTTTCTGTCATCTCAAAAGATGTTTCATCTGAACAATATATATATATATATCTTATTTTCTGCATCTTTGTCATACTCTGCAATTGAGTAAAAAATTAAGATCTATGCTCTTGCATAATTGAGTATATAACCCTCTTTTTTTTTTTAATTATAAAGATGTGGAAAATATAAATGAAACTACATGAAATACATTGCACTTTTGTACAAATGTAACTTGAAACTTATGAAATATTAATGCGTGAAATATGGAGAGTTGATTTCATGCTATTCTTATATTATATTATATATAAAAAAAACAACAACAAAAAAGAACAGAAGCTCCTTCTCTGTGTTATTAAAAATATGCATCACAGAGAATTCATTTACAAGAAAATTCACAGAATCATAGAAAATTCAGTTTCTTCCATTCAAATACATCCAAAATTTGTTTTCATGAGATGTAAGAAACTAGACATAGACTTTTGTCTGTAATTTTTAAATAGTTCCTACAGCGCTAGGTAATCTCATTAAATTAACCACCTGTATAAACATCAGTTTTAATATTTATTCACTCTGCACATAGAACTTGCATATGCACAAATTTGGTATAAGCTGCTGTTTACAGAAGGTAGCCTTTCCATTTCTGTGTTAGAGCACCACAGTGAGAGAATGGCAACTAAAGCAGGAGCCAGATAATTTTTTGTTTGTTTAAACATGATTTCCTAATTTCTTTCAGTGAGTTGTTTGCATTCCAGATTACATATTTAGTACAAATCTTCATGTTTATATTTTGAAATGGGCAGCAACATAACTACATTGTAGAGAATTGAAGAGAATTGAAAAATACTTTTTTTGTTGCAACGAAGAGTCAAGTTTTAGTATAAAATACTAATTAAAAATGTTCTCAATGTAAGATAAAGCAAAAATGTTTGCAAAATAAATAAGTGTAATATTCTTTTATGTGCTGAATCTTTCTCCAGTTTGGTTCCAACGTAGTAAGCATTTTGATTATAAATAGAAATAATTCTGAGTGTTTAAGCTGAACTTACTTTTCTATTATATGTTAGTAACTAGGTCTAAAGTAATACCATGAACAATGCAGCTCAGAAAATAAACACTTGTGAAAAATAGTAGAGAGGGAATCAGACGGTCCAAATTCCTGCTCCAATTTAGGGGCAGATGCAAATACATATTTTAGGTTATCCTTTTGCACTGTTATTCTAACTTTTTAAATTTTTAGATATCTTGTATGTTTTTAACATGGGTAGGACCTGTCTTGCTTACAGTAAATGTTTCTTTCAAAGGACCTGGTAATCTTCTATGATGTCATCACTGGCTGAGTAGATGAGGGGAGAGCAGTGGATGCTGTGTACCTTAACTTCAGCAAGACGTTTGACACCATCTCCCACAACATCCTTGTTATGAAATTTAGAAAGTGTGGAATAGATGAGTGGACAGTGAAATGGATTGCAAAGTAGCTGAGTGGCAGAGCTCAAAGGGTGGTCATCATCAGCAGTGTCTGGTTGGAGGCCTGTAACTAGTGGTCTTCCCTAGGGGTCAGTGCTGTTTCTGGTCTTGCTCAACATCTTCATCAGCAAGCTGGATGAAGGGGTAGAGTCCACCCTCAGCAAATTTTGCTGATGGTGTAGTGCTGGGAAGAGTGGCTGACACATCAAAATGCTGTGCTACCCTTCAGTATGACCTCAACAGACCAGAGCGTTGGGCAGGGAAGAACCTGATGAGGATCAACAAGAGCAAGTGTAGAGTCTTGCACCTGAGGAGGAATAACCACATACATCAGTATAGGTTAGGGGATCCCCTGCTGGAGAGGACCCCTGTGGAGAAGGACCTGCGTGTTCTTGTGGAAGACAGGTTTTCCATGAGTCAGCAATGTGTGCTTGTGGCGAAGAAGGTCACTGGTATCCTGGGATGCATTAAAAAGAGTGTGGCCAGCAGATCAAGGGAGATGATCCTCCCCTTCTACTCTGTCCTGGTGAGGCCACATTTAGAACACCGTTTCCCGTTCTGGGCTTCCCTGTTCAAAAAAGTGAGATCTTCTAGAAGGAGTCCTGCTGAGGACCACAAAGATGGTTAAGGACCTAGAGCATCTACTGTATAAGGAAAGACTGAGTAACCTGCATCTGATCAGTAAGGGGTAAAGAATACTGAGACGGGATCTGATAAATGTTTATAAATATCTAAAAGGAGGTGGGAGGCAAAAGGATGAGGCCAGGCTCTTCTCAGTGATGAATAGCAATAGGATGAGGAGTAATGGCCTCAAACTTGAACATAGGAAGTTCCATACAAACATGCAGAAGAACTTCTATATGGTAAAGGTGCTGGAGCACTGGAACAGATAGACCAGAGAGATGTTGGGTCTCCTTCTATGGAGATATTCAAGACCCATCTGGACGCCTACCTATGTGACATACTGTAGGGTGCCTGCTTCAGCAGTTGGACTCAGTGATCTCTTGAGATCCTTTCCAACTCCTGCAATTCTGTGATTCTGTGATGAATTTAAATGGACTTGGAAGAAATACTAGTTATGAAGACAGGAATACCAAAAAGAAGCAAATAGAGAAATTAAAAAAAAAAAAAAATGAAACTCATCTTGTAGTATTTGCAGGTAAAACATATGCAGAAAATATTGTAAGTATGTTTACTTATTGTGATGAGAAGAAAATCTCAAGAACACTAACTAGAATAAAGATGTGCATTGCACTAAGGTACAAAATAGCCTCAAAGTATCTCATTTCTTTTTATAATCTGATTAGTTTTCTTCACAGAATCTTTTTGTAGTTGCCTTCACCCCACATCCAAAGGCTGTGAGAAGAGAGAATGTAACCAGTTTATATGTTTTCAGAATAAGGTGGTAAAAAAAAAAAAAAAAAAGAAGTACAGGGTCTGAGAACTCACTGTAGGCACTTGGAAATGTTCGTGTGAGAGAAACGGGAATGAGGAAGGGGGAAAAGAGTCATGAGCTTTAAGTGTGGATAGTAATGCAGGTTTGGTGATGGTTCTGCTCACCAGAAGGATGTTTCATGTGTGTGGATACACAGTTGTTGCTGCTACGCATGGATTATCTCTTTGCAGCATAAGGGAAGGGATGAGAAGTGGCATAGAATGGTGTCTGAACATCTAGCATTCAGCCCTTAGGATTGAGCGAGGACTTCTAGTTCAGTAAATCACAGGACTTGCTATGTCAGGGACATGTGTAACAGGTTATTATGCAAGTGGGCTGTCAATAAAAGGAGAGGGATTAAGGAATTAGCTGATGCACAGTTCAGGAGTCTAGGATTTTTGCAGCATGAAATGGTGATGGTGAGTTAGAGCAACTTGAATTGTGTTCTCAGGACATAAAGATTGCAATCCTTCAAGTACCAACCACCTTCCTCTAAGTGCTGAATTCATCAGATCTTTGCTAACATCAGTGAGAACTGAAAGCAATAAACTATTCTCAGGTTTGAGCCCTTCAGAAGCACCACAGTTTCTTGGACTGTTGTACTTCTGTCAAGGCTTTTTAAAGGCAGCGATCTGTTAGTGAAAACACTGCAGTGAAATTACTTAGTATTGTTCAATCTCTTTTTGCAGGAGAAGTATTAAATTTGGAGCCTGATTTTGATGTTACTTAGAATAACACAGAAAGGATTAGGGTGATGCCAGTGGAAGTAATTAATTTGCTTTGTGAATAAGCAATTGTCATGATTACAATTATTTTTCTAAAATCTGTTTAGCATGAGATGAAGGCTAAGTTCCTTCCACCCCTACACCCCACCTCACAGCATTTGAAAAAACAAACAAACAAAACAAGTTACTTATGCATTTTAAACTTGTTTATTATTGGTTTGGCTACTTTGTCTCCTTTTTGCAGCATAAATTTCTATGTAACCAGGAGCATACACATGAACCTATGGAAACCTAACCTTCCTGGATACTCAGACCACTTAATTTGGATGCTATCTGGATTATTCATTTCTGTATCTAAATCACTTTCTGAACTTTTTATCTATAAAAAGAGAGCAAGAATACTTCCTGTTTTCCCTGCTGCACAAGGGAGTACAGTATTTATGTACTGATGGTGATAGAGATAACTAAATGAAATAGATCTTAGCTTTTCAATTTCTGTTTGGGTAATAGGAGTTGGGACCAAGAACATTATTGTTTGTTACTGATATATTATGCAACACTATCAGTTTTTGCCATAAAGAATTGATATTCCAATATCCAAACCATGGAAATTCAAGTTAATACAGGAAACGGATGGAAAATTATGAATCATTTTCAAGATTGATATGACCTAAGTAGAAATTCTATGTTTCACTTTTTAACATAATTATCTCAATTTTCAAATTTTATTTTCAAGACGTTACAAATACCAGCACTTTGTGTTTGGATGCTTCAACGTAATGCAAGTGTCGCCACTTATTTCAGCAAGAGCAGGATTTTACTTACTCTTTTAAGAAAAAGGCATAAATTTCCATTTATATTCTGTTAAAAGTGAATTTTAATTGTAAAATATTTTCTGTGACGTCTTAGTATAAAATTGGTATGTTGTGCATATTATTTAATTTTTAGATACCTGTAAATTTTTAAAAGTTGTGGTATATGTTTATTGGTGTAACATCCACCCTTGTAAGGTTTGTATTTGAAAGCATAATAGTGGTATATTCTTATAATAAAGCAGTTCAAAAGTGTTGTTAGCTAGAACATACAGTCTGATGTTTCTAGAATAATAATTCAGAGTTTGTATTTCTCAGAAGCAGAAAAGAAAATTGTATTATATACATCCAGTGAAGCCAAGATTTATTTTCCAAAATGCAACATAATCTGTGTAGCAAAAAAATTCAAGGAGGCAGTGGATGAGTATAGGGAAGGACATCAGTTTGTATCTTCTCTAAAACTAGGCAGATAATTCTGTTGAGCAGTCAGAGCTTTTAACGGTTAACCAAATTATATTTTTTGATGTCAAGCCAGAAAATGATAATTTCTTAATGAGAAAACATTTTTTATTATTATTTTGCATAAAGAGTTTTTCCTTCATTTTGTATCTGAATTAAATGATCGTAGTGTTGAACTACACCGGTTTTTTAGAGTAATCCCAGCCATATTACGGTGACCTAGATTTTCATATATATAACATACATAGCTATGGAATTGTGTGTCCTGCAATGCTGTCCTAAAATTCAGTACTCCGTTTAATTCTGTAATGATGTGTCTGGTTATGAGATTATATGTCTCCAGAGCTTTGCACTGATGATGTCGCGAAGTCTAGTGTCAGCCCAGTTCCAGCGTCAGATTTCAGATTTCTGCTGAGATTGAGATTGAAGTAGCAGTTGCAGACTTTTTTGAAGTGGGAATTAATGGCATGTAGTCCTTAGGAAATTATTGGTTTGGTTTTTTTTTTGTTTGTTTTGTTATTTGCTTTGTTTTGTTTTTAATTTCTTTGTTATTGCTTGGAAGATATTCTAGTTCTTTAAGGATGTTTTTATATAAATTAAAGTTGAAATTAAATATCAAGGTTTTTTTTTTAACTAACTTTAACGTCAGGACCAGTTAAAGAATTGCAAATAGTAGTACATCTGTGGTGGATCAGTCTAGTTTTTCATAAAAATTTTAAAATATCTTGTTTGAAATGCAAAAATGATTAATAGGGTACTCACTACGTAGATATCTTAAAAGGGAAAAAAAAAAACAAAACTAAACGACACCTCCAGAACTCTGACAAATAAAGCAGTAACATGAGCTCTATCAAATCTCTCAACTAGATTCACATTCCCAGCTTCACAAACCAAAGATCTGTGAAAGATTTCAGGTAGTTTTTTCTGATTTTATTAGGAATATGAATTTGTTCTTACTTTTTTTTTCTGAATCCATTATTTGTTTCTATACCTTATATTCTTACATTCTTCTGCACATACGTCAGCACTTATGCCTAACTTAATCAAAACTTTGCATGTTACTTATGAAACCAAGCAGGATCTGGCAAGTTATGGTTGTCAGAATCTCCAAATTGTTAGCATGCCCTAAGTCAAGGGAGTCAGTTAAACTACATACTTGATAAAAATATCAACATTCATTATATTTAGCAATTTCTTAATTTTGTCTCTGGATCATACATGCTGGTTATAAAAAAATTATGTCTTTGTCTTGCTAATAGAAAAGTTGAAAGAAAGAGCACCTCAAAATCACTTGATATGTTGAGCTGCATTTTAAAATGACCGTGACCTTTCCTTACTTAAAAATGCATATTCATAAACTCGGGGATGTTTTCTACAGGATTATGTAGCTCATGGATGGCCTAGTCTTTTTTTTTTTTTTTTTTTTTTTTTTTTTTTTTTTTTTTGAGGTCATACTTTTATGTTACCTGTAGAATAAGTCTGCACCTAATATTTTTTTATTTGTACCTTAGCGTATTTTTTGTTATGAAGTCAGGGAACTTGAATAAAGTGCAAGGTTTAATATTTACTACAAAAAAAAAAAAAATCAGTGCAAAATGCACTATGGTACATTAAAATTTTTTAAGGTACATACTATGTAAGTAGAACATACAAATGTTTTTTAGCTTCAGAGTATACTGGACTATCAAAAACTTGATTTTGGTATTGTCAAAACTGGAAATATCTAAAATGGATAAGATTAGAAAAAGCTTATTTCTAGGACATGCATTTTTATTTCTAATTAGCTTGATTTCATAACAAGCTTGAATTTGTAATGAAGTAACATGAGAATGTTGCTAATTTTTGGTTGTAATTTTAATTGACTTGTTGCTGAGATTTTAGGTGCCATTTTGGTGATAAGAGTTACAAATTTATAAGTGCTATTCCTACTTACATACTCCACAAAACCTAGATGAATAGTTATCAATAGGTTACTGAAAATGTATTTTTGTAAAGGTAAAACTTCATATTAGTTCAATATTATGAATCAGATGGTACCTTAAACATTAGAATTGTAAGACTAATTTGTGAATATATACTGAAAAAAACAGCTAAGTATAATAAGTATAAGCATTGAATTATTATTGTATCATTCTTCACTCATAGCAATAAGTCAGTGAGAAATAAATTTGTGGACATTAACGAAACTTGTTTAAATAGGAGGAAGGTTAGGATTAACAGGAAGATCCCCTTTGTTTGAAGACATTTGCGTAAACTTTTTAAGAGGGACAAGCACCATATTTTTTATTTTCAAAATCTTCAGCAGTTAGATACGCTCTCCTACTGTTCTTCATCTTCATAGGCTGGATAACAATAAGGTGTACAACATCCTGAACTTTTGTATTCTGATATGGGTAACAGGTTCAATAATCAAGATCATGTCAAATTCAAAATGAACCATTTTATCTGTCCACACTATGCTACACTTGCTTTCATTAACTGTTTTTTTTTTTTTTTAATTATTTCTACATTATTATAGATCTTTTAGGGGAAGCTAATTAACATGAAACACATTTTGTCTTAGAATTTGGTTTGCAACATTAGCCTGGAAGGAGAGGAAAGGAATCAGATGAAAACACTCACCTTGAGACAATCTATGATAATCTTTCATGTGAGAATAATACCTGCATTCGTTTAATCTTTTATCTGAAATGTACTGTGTTGAAAGCAGTATATTATGTAGAATGATTAATGATTTTCCTGTTATTCTCTTTAATTCTTCGTATTGTACATTTGAAAGAGATGCAGAGCATTAAAAAACCTGATAAGCTGTATTTCATTTTATTTTTTTAATCTTTTCTGTTAAAGGCATATTAACTAATTTG